>NC_079221.1:29173595-29376095 GCF_029633865.1 Lampris incognitus | reverse complement strand
TTAGATGATGCAGGAGCTAAAGAGCAAGATTCTTGTTTCAATTTTTTTAATTTCCACTTTTTAATAAGTTGCGGAAGCTATTATCACAGAAACCTTCTCTATGGTTAGATTTGATAAAGCTACTCTTCCTTGAATCGTAGCAGAAGTGTAGTTTCCTCACTACTTCACACCTACAAAGAACACAGGCTTAGCTTAACCTTTCACTTGTGGTTGAGAGAACCCCCACAGTGTATTGTAACATCATTCTAAATGCTTGATTTGTTTCCATCTCTACTTCATGTCGCACTTACCTTGGAGGATTTATGAAAAGTTGAGCTGCTGGCCAATAAATAAATAAATAAATAAAAGGTCCATTGAGGGTGTATGCGCAAATGTATGCCTATCCACTGATCAATAGATAGACACGCACACACACACACACGTCTGTTTCTCTATACTTATGGGGACCCCTCATTGGCTACATTCATTCCCTAGCCCTTAACCCTAACCTTAACCATCATAACTACATGCCTAACCTTAACCCTTGCTCTAACCTTAACCTAATCCTAATTCTAACCTTAACACTAAAACAAAGCCCTAACCCTAAAATAGGCCCTTTTCCTCATGGGGACCCATAAAATGTCCCCACATGCACAAACACACACACACACACACACACACACACACACACACACACACACACACACACACACACAACCATTGAGTCATCACATCCAAGAATCAGATGTTTTGTCATCATGTGACCTGAACTTCTCAGATTGCTTCATAGATTCCTTATTTCATATTTGACACCTTCTTCTTACAGTCTTTTTACAAAGTAACCATTTTGGTACTGTAGGCTAATGAGATCGCATTTTAAAAGTACAGCAAAATTTGGCCTTCTAATAAAGTTATGAGTTAAAGTTAAGCTAAAGTTATGGAATTTTTTTTGGTGTCTGGTTGTATATCTATATGGAGATTAATGCTGCAGCATCATTACTGTCTTTCCCATCTGTATGTGGAGGGACCTTGTTCTGGTTCTTCCAAATACATCTTGTTAGGGTGACAAAAGATTCTGGGCTCAAACAACTGGAGTGGAAGTGCTACCATAAACAAGTATTAAAATTCATTGGGGGTGATGTATCACACTATTGCAAAAAATAAAAAATATAAATAAATAAATAAATATATATATATGTATTTTTTTTTTCTATTGGTTGAAATGTTACTTTTTTAGTCACTGGAACCTTCTCTAGATGGTCTTCAGAGGATCTCGTTAGAGGACATAAACCAAACAGAAGGGCAACATCAAACAAAAATATATCTCTTCCACAGACAGGAAGTGCAGTTAAAGCAGGAAGTCTTAGGCTGACAGAAGTGAAAATGGTGACTTTGGCCAGGTTGAGCATTTCATATGACACCACAAAGACATAGTCTATCACTGTTCCCACTTGTCCCAACTTTTTCCTTTATTTGATCTCCCTGGCTGTGTTTTATTATCAGCTGCTGCTATGATTCAGTTTAACACAGAAATCATCCAAGTTTTCTTCATCTAACCTTATTCATTATTATGTAAAAGGTTTCAGTTCAGTCACTTTAATGTATGCTCACCAGTGCTGCCAATTGTTTTTATCAGGGAACTCAATACTGTTCAGTATAATTTTCATGGCACGCAGCACAAACCTCCCCACTAGACTGTACACTTACCTGTACAGTTGCTACGCATTTTATGTCACACCGCCCATTCACGCATTGATGTTGAATGTGTGTGCATGTAGTGAGTGAAATGAATAATCTACTGCTTGTAGTCTGTCCTGCGCTGTCTGTGAGGCCCTGTAGTCTTTGTACTATGTGTGCCAGTATGTAAAGTGCTACAGGGTGAGTTGGAGATATGCCTCTGAACCGAGGACACTGAGATAATTAGTTGAGTGCATTATAGTTACATTGCTTTGCTTATTGAAGTCACTCTCATTGTAATACATTATTTTTTACCATATGTAAATATATCTTTAAAAGATCTGTCCACATAAGAATAGTTGAGGATGTTTTACTAAGGTTTATGCGCTCTCGGTTTCAGGAACCACTTTTGATTCAGCTTTCCAAGATGGCCAAACCCACACAGATCTCTCCAGAGGAGCTGGAGGAACTGAAAGAGGCTTTTGCCAAAGTTGGTGAGAGAAGTTGACCTGTGTGACCAGTATTCAGCCTGTGGCAATTGTTCCTCTTTTCTCAAACTGACACAGAGAAACTAATTAGTAGACATTTGATTTATCATTACGGTCTCCTCTGTAACCAATATTGTGAAATTATTAGTTACTCAGTCATTACATCACTGCGCCCACATTCAATTTTTTCTCTTTTCACGTGAAACTTTGTATCATGAATACAAACAACATTGTTAGTTTATAAAAAATTTCCCTTCACATGTAAAAAGTGACACGTAAAGAATGTGCCATTAAATATACTACGGTACACATAAGTAAATGAAAAGTGCTTGAGTTGCTTTGAGTGAAAATGTTCAGATTCATCGCTATGCCTCCCACTGTGTCACCCTAATCTTTGACCTTTGACATTTTCATCCAAACTCAGACGTGGACAACAGTGGCTTCATCAGCAAAGAAGAGCTCAATGAGCTTTTCAAGGCTGCCAACCTGCCCCTGCCAGGCTACAGGGTCAGAGAGATCATTCAGGAGCTAACCAAGACTGGAGAACAGCTCACCTTCGATGAGTTCACGCATGTGAGTTCAGAGGTCAAATCCTAGAAATACTAGGGTATACTATGTACCCAAAAGACACTTTTTGAGGGGGCCACTGTTTTCAAAGACATAGTATGTCCACAATGTAATGTAAACAAGTAGGCTGAGGTAGAAATTATAATACTGGCAAGGATGTACCTGAAAATCTAATCTTAAAGGAAATTTTTAACTTTTGCATTAAATAATGTTGCATTTCAGTCCTTCCACAGAATCAGGTTAGCTTCACTGATGAACAACCCTAAACAGTCACGTGACAAGAAAAAGCAAGTTATCGGGTTATAGTTTTCCTACAGCAACATAAGAGCATTTCTGCTATTGGTTACTGGGAGCTGCCCAGTATAATGACAGTCTTCTTGTAACAATCAGCCATCACAGGCCAAGGCTTATGGTAGTTTTAATTCCATCCAAACACTGTACCAATTGATTTCAGTAAAAACATCACCTTCGTCCAGAGAGTAAGAGTATGTAAAATCATTGATTTCAGATGACGTACTGTTTGGTTGGACTGAGACTGTAAGTGCACGAGAGTCTTCATGTCATATGACTCTTTTTTTCACCTCTTATCTAGATCTTGTTGAATATATTACAGGGATAGCTCAGGTTGGACGGTTTGTAGACAAAGCAAGAGAGGCAAGATTGAGATTGTTTGGACATGTGCAGAGGAGAGATGCTGGGTATATTGGGAGAAGGATGCTGAAGATGGAGCGGCCAAGCAAGAGGAAAAGAGGAAGGCCAAAGAGGAGGTTTATGGATGTGGTGAGGGAGGACATGCAGGTGGCAGGTGTGACAGAGGAAGATGCAGAGGACAGGAAGAGATGGACATGGATGATCCGCTGTGGTGACCCTTATCGGGGGCAGCCAAAAGAAAAAGAAGAAGAACGAGGTTTTGTTTATGTCATCTTTGTCTTCTCTTCCTTCACCAGATTGTCCATGGGCTGAAAAGCACAGAAGTGGCCAAAACTTTCCGCAAAGCCATCAATAAAAAAGAGGGATTGTGTGCTGTGGCTGGAACCTCAGAGCAGTCTGGGACACAGCACTCTTACTCAGGTCAGAGGGCCCACACACACACACACACTTGCTTGCTTGCTGGTTGTCCATCGTGCCCGATGATGACCATCTTCTTCTATTTGTGGGCCCTTTGGTGGCTGAATAGTCCGATCCTGGATGCACAATTGCGGTTGCAGACCGGGCATGAAAAGTGGTGCTGGAGGGGGTAGTGGTAACTTTGCGAGCATGCCTCTTTGCACGCTTTGCTACACGGTGTTGTGTGCGCTGGTTTTCCATGTACTTCACTCCCTCTGAGATGTGAGAGCGCCAGGTTGTGCGGCAGAAAGCAAGTTCCTCCAAAGAAGAGGGGTTGATCTGACATCTTTTTAGTGTGGTCTTCATTTGGTCTTTGAACCGCTTCTTCTGCCCACCAGCAGTGCGTTGACCAAGGCGCAGTTGGCCGTAGAGGACTTTTCGTGGGAGTCGTTCGCTGGGCATGCGAATAACATGCCCAAGCCACCTGAGTTGATGGTGTTTTAGGGTAGACTCCACGCTGCAGCTGCCTGCCCGCTCCAACACCTCTGTGTGTGGCACTCTGTCCTCCCAAGTAATGCCAAGGATCCTCTGGAGACATTTTACATGGAAGGCCTCCAGGCTTCTGAGATGGTGGCTGTAGATGGTCCATGCCTCACATCCATAGAGTAGTGTGTGCACACTGCTCTGTAAACAAGCATTTTAGTGTGGAGATTGAGGTTGCTGTTTTGGAAAACCCTTCTCCTTAGACGGCCAAAAGATGTTGAGGCTTGTTTGAGGCGGTGCTGAATCTCATCATCTATTTTGCAGGTGTCGGATAGCATACTTCCCAGATATTTGAAGGCAGGAACAGTGGCCAGTTGTTGCCCTTCTGCTGTGAAGGTTGTTGGGTGGTTTGGGAGGCCGGCAGTCAACTGACAGATTACCTCTGTCTTTTGGGTGTTGATGATCAGTCCCATTCTCCTGTATGCAGTTACAACTGCCGACAGAGTGTTTTGTAGAGCTTCTGGTGTGTGAGCTACCAGGGCACAATCGTCGGCATACTGTAGCTCAATAATGGTCTCAGAGGTCAACTTGGTGGTTGCCTGAAACCTCCTGATGTTAAATAGGTTACCATCAAGCCTGAAGTCAATGGTGACTCCAGCCTGCTTCTCCAGCCTCCTTCGCAACAGTGTTGTAACAGAGACTAAGAAGATATTGAACAGGACTGGGGCTAGCACACAACCTTGTCTGACTCCAGTCTGCACACCAAAGGGCTCAGAACTGCGGTTCCCCACTACCATTCGGGCCATCATTCCTGAGTAAAACTGTCCAAGAATGGTAAGAAACTTGGGTGGACATCCAAATTTCTTCAGGACTTGCCACAGCAGGGCCCGGTTAACTGTATCAAATGCCTTTGAGAGGTCTATGAATGCTATGTATAGATCCTTGTGCTGTTCTCTGCATTTCTCCTGGAGCTGGCGTGTCACAAAGATCATGTCAATGGTCCCTCTATCCTTTCGGAAGCCGCATTGTGACTCTGGTATGACCTGTTCGGCTATTGCAAGTGTTAGTCTGCGGAGCATGATCTTGGCTAGAACCTTTCCTGCAATGGCCAGCAGCGAAATACCCCTACTGTTGGAGCAGATGGATTTGTCTCCTTTGTTTTTATAAATGGCCACAATGTTGGCATCTTTCCACTGTTGGGGGACACACTCGCGACTCCACACCTCAAGGATATAGAGATACAGTGTCCTCGTACAGAGGTAGCCTCCTTCCTTGAGGATTTCAGCTGGAATATTATCAGGTCCAGGGGTTTTGTTGTTTTTTAGGGTCTTGACTGCATATAGGATTTCTTTAAAAGATGGTGGGAGGTCTAGGTCTTGCAAGGTAGGCTGTTGAGGGAGTTCTGCCAGTACAGTTGAGTCCACTGGGGTGGGCTGGTTGAGCAGGGTGTTAAAATGCTCGGCCCACCGCTCCACTAACAGGGCCTGATCCTTGATGAGAGTTGTTCCATCAGCAGACCTAACGGGTGTCAGGGAGCAGTTTATGGGGCCATAGATGGCCTTAACTGCATCATAGAAACCATGCATGTCGTTCCTGTCTGCATGAGCCTGGATTTCGTTGGCTTTCAAAATCCACCACTCATTTTGCAGTTTCCGCAGAGTTGCTTGGGCCTCAGAGCGGAGGTCTTGCCATTTTTTCTTGAGAGGTTGGGATAGTGGGTTGCTGAGGGCAGCTCTGTGTGCCTTATGCATGTTGTCCAGGAGGGTGGAGATTGTTCCGGCATTGTCATCAAACCAGTCCTGATGTTTCTTGGTTTTGAAGCCAATGGATTGGGCTGCATTGTCAAAGAGGGTGGTGCTCAGAGAGGTCCACTTTTCATCCATCCCAGACTCTGAGTTGATCAGCTGTTCAATGTCAACTAAGCTGTTGGCTAGAGAACGACGGAAGGTGTTTCGGGTGTCGCTGTTGGATAGTCTGGCGCAGTGGAGTGGTTTCTTTTTTGGCCCAGATTGGCGTCTCAAGGGTCGGACACGTACTCTGACTTTTGTCAGGATCATACGGTGGTCTGTCCAGCAGTCTGCTCCTCGCATAGCTCTTCTAAGGAGCACGTCTTTAAGATCAACCCGCCTCACAATAGCATAATCAAGCAGGTGCCAGTGTTTGGATCTGGGATGCATCCAGGATGCCTTGTATTTATTCTTTTGTTGGAAAATGGTGTTTGTGATGGTGAGGTCATGTTCCGAGCACAGACTAAGAAGTCTTATGCCATTGGGGTTGACTTTTCCAATGCCGTGGGCGCCAGTCACTCCATTCCAATTTGGCATATTCTTCCCAACTCGGGCATTAAAATCACCAAGCAAAATGACTTTGTCGCTCCTTGGGATGTTGATGAGTACATCATCGAGTGCCTGGTAGAAGCGATCTTTCTCTTCATCGTGAGATGGTAAAGTTGGAGCATAGGCACTTATCAAGGTGATGTATTGACATTTTGCAAGGGGTATACGGAGAGTCATAAGCCGCTCATTAATGCCCACTGGTGTTTCTTCGAGTTTGGGTAAGAGACTGTTCTTAATTGCAAAACCAACTCCATGGATGTGTTGACCTCCTAGGGGGTATCCTTTCCAAAAGAAGGTATAGCCCTCTCCTACTTCATTGAGCGAGCCCTCTTCAAGGAGCCTGGTCTCACTGAGTGCCGCCACATCCACACAATAGCGCCTCAGCTCGCTAGCAATAAGTGCTGTTCTGCGTTGAGGTCTGTCCGTACCATGGCTGACGTCCAGGAGTGTTCTTATGTTCCATGCTGCAAATCTTAGTGGTATAATGTTTGTTTTTCGACTGCATAGTGGAATGGCCCGGCAGGTGCGGTTTCCTGCCCAGGCGCAGTGTTGAGTGGGCAATTTTTGGGCCACCTTTTCTAGGCCGTTCCCTGAAAGGGGTGAGCAGTGCGGTCCCTAAATAGGGCTGCTCAGACGCACAGGGGTCTGCCGGAAACAGTTGCCACTCAATCCCAGCTGCTAACGACCGTTGCCCTGTGCCGCTGGCGTGCAGAGTTCCAACTAAGAGCTCCCAGCTCATTCAGACCTGCTCCCGTCATTGGATACTCCATCACCGCCAGACTTTGTGAGGTCGGGGACTCAGATAGCAGAAGATACCTGCACAGAGATGGTTTTTAAAGTGGCATGGGGGGTGCGCTTCTCCCAACGCCACATGACTTGATTGTAGAGGAGATGGTTCCGATGGCAAGGGGGATCCCTAGACGACCGGCACCTCCACACAACTGCAGGGGGCTGCCGGAAATCCAGTTTTTCGGGAACCGCCTCGAAGCGTGCCGCCACAGCTTGCTTTTCTGTTGGGGTAAGTTCCCTTAGCCTTATGTCTTCCAGACTCACCCACAAGGCAGCGGGGCAGTGGTTGATAGGTGCCAGGGCGTGTCCACCAGGGTGGGCCTGCACACCATATCTCTGGGGCCCACTGCTGCTCCGAGATCCCCTGCCAAGTTAGCCTGGGGCCGCAAGACCACAGTTACCATGTGTGGCCACGGGGAGGCCTGGCAGGAGTCTTGGTGAAGGAGAGGCTATGTACTGGCAAGGGAAGGCTTACACGCTAGGATGCTTCCCTGTTCGCCACAAAGGCTAGCCAGCGGCAGCAAGCTAAGGGCAGGAGGGACACAAGCGGGTTGGAAGAACACATGCACCTTCGCTCCAACTACACGCTGCTGCACTAGACGCATCACAACACCCTGTGTGTACCTACACACACACACACACACACACACACACACACACACACACACACACACACACACACACACACATATACGCATACATAAGTTCACACATACGCTAACATGCATACACACATGAAAACACAGACCACCTCCAGAGGTACCCTGACTTACATTATTATCAGATGAGAAAGAGCCAGGTGTAAATGTAACCAGTATAACAACCTCACATCAGTGACATTTCTACTGTCCATCATCCCCACAACCAGCAGTTAGATGCTCATTCTTAAGGTTACCATTTAGTCAGACTCATTCAACTTTGGCTAAAACCACTCCCACAACTGAAAACGAGTCACTGTAGTTACATTCACAGCAGCTGCAAATATGGTTGAGTCAAAACGACTTCCTGTCTCCAATGCCTCCAAGTTGATAAAATTACCCCTTCAATGAAATCTTACGATACTGTTTTGTTTGAATATTGTTTGATGACAGACAGTTCTCATTTGCATCATTCTTATTTGCATAATGCACACAAAAAGTTAGATTTGATCACGAGGTGAAATGCAAAGGGTGTGACTGTATTGTTCATTATCCAGATAACATATCCAGATACAGATTGTGTGATTACACTGGGTGTAAATGGGATCTACAGACATGCACACAAATACACTCACTCACATGCAATCATATGCTGACACTTGCTCACATATACACTCACCATGCATACAGTGTCATACACAATGTGTCACACAATGACTCACATACACACGCACCCTCAAATACACATATATGCTCACTCATGCAAACGAAGAACATATGCATACACATATTCACTCAGTTACACACAGATGTGTGTGCTCATAAACATATACGTACATATGCGCACACAAACGCACACGCAGATCTCTACTTTTCACACAGTCACACACAAGCACATGCATATACGTGACCACTCACATCGCAGACACACACATATACACACTCCATGCTCACACGCAGATCATCACACACAAACAGTTATGTATATATGCATGCGCACAATCACACACACACACACACATACACACAGACCAACAATGAAACGAAAATGAGCAATAACATGGTTGGTCATATGTCTTTTCATACTGAATTTCGAATTTCTTCCATTTACAGAGGAAGAAAAGGTGGCCTTTGTGAACTGGGTGAATAAAGCTTTGGAGAAGGACCAAGACTGTAAACACATTCTCAAGATGGACCCCGACAGCAACGACCTGTTCACTGCAGTAGGGGATGGAATCGTTCTATGGTATTTAATGACTCTGATGATTTCATCTCCTGTACTCCACATGTTATATTCATCTATTAAGCCTGTGTGAACACTGGTCCCTACAGTATCAGACGTTACGATGCCATCAAGATAGAATGTTTGAAATTGTGATGTAAAAAAGGCTGAAGGGATTAAACAATAAATAAACAAACAAACAAAATGGACAAAAACTTCAAAACTATAAAAAACATCAAAAAAAGCTGTTTTTACATTCACTTGAGGTTTAATAATTGACATGAAGACAGAGATTGTGTGATGAAGAGAGGTGGAGATGGAGAATTTTCTAATTTTTCTAATTGCAAGTTATTCTTGTTAACCCTTTTCTGTTTTCTTGAATATTTTGGCTACCACAGTCATTCACAAAATGGGATCTTTTAATTTGCTTAAAGCCATGAAAATGTCATATGTCTGACCAGACTTAATCTTTTTCTGCTTCTTCAAACCACAAACTTTGCTTCAAATTTGTAAAGCAATTTGATGGAAACATAGCTCCTGATTTGAGGTGGTGCCATTGCAGTCAGTAAAGGATTCGTTGGTGTTACTTTACAATAGAGCTGTGCGATATGACCAAAACTCATATCACGATATAGGTCATTCATATCATGATAATGATACATATTACAATACAGCACTTGTTCTGTAAATTAAATGAATAATTTAATTATATAAAATGACCACATGGAAAGGCCCATTTCTTATTACATTTTGAATTTTATACTCGACAAATAAAAAGGCACTTACTCACATTTGATTATTTTTCTCCTTTTATTTGGAACCTTTGCGCAAATTTTCAATTAAGCATGTAACAAAATAAAATAAATTGGGTCCATGTCTTTGCAGATGTAAATTGCAAGGGCAGTCGTTATCTCCTTCCATCTTCGTGATTCTTTGACATATGGTGTGCTGCGGGCAAAAGCTTCTTGCAACGTCTGTGTCTGGGGTTTGTTTGGAGCACTCGACTGTGCTTTTGGGGCTCGTGTGTAGACTCTCCCCGTACTGTTTGATTTGTAATTTGTGAAATTGGGCTATACAAATAAAATTGACTTGACTTGAAATGATTCTTGTTTAGGTGGTAAAAGAGGCTAGTGGTGTTTGAGTCTGTTGTAGGGACCGGCATGTGGCATATCTTGCAAAGTACGGTTTCTGGTCCGTGTCAGACTGTCCTCCGTGTTTGTTTGTATTGCCTTCATGCAAATTTCCTGCCTGTGTCCATGCTGTGCAAAGAGCGTTGTCCACATGATGAAAAATATTGCCGTAAAGAGTGTGATTTGCGACAACAAAATAAATTATAGAGCTTAATATGAAACAATAGATGTTTTCTATCGTCACACGATATATATCGTCATATTGCACAGCCCTACTTTACAGTATCTGTTATAGTAGGTCTGAATGCTTTTTTGAGGGGCTGATGAAAAGACTGATGGAAAGTTTTCAAATTAGATAGAATAATATCTTCGGTATCCAGACATGATCCAACCACACCTGTCCTGGGGTTGAATACTGCCCAAATCCTTGACTCTTCTCTCTTGATCGTATCGCTAACCCTCAAATCAAATGTATCTATGCATTTGATGAGTAAGGTTTGATGCACAGAAATAACTGAAAGGAGGGTAATCAGATGTACATTACAAACTACAAGAAATGGGCTCAGGGTTTATATTTGTTTTGGTGTGTTTCTGTGCATTGCCACACACCTATTGTGAGTGGCAGACAACACTTGTCAGTATCTGTCACTGACAGATGGCAGGGATGTAGATCCAGAGAAGGGAAATGGCCATTAAAGTGTGATTTGGTTGGTAGTTTATATGCTGGACTGAGATCTTGAGTCTGAACTACTGAGACACTGTCCATGCTATTTTAACGAATCAAAAAATATGCAGCTTCACACATTCCCAACTCCCATTTTACATCAAAATGAACTAAATCCAGACTACATGGACTTGAACCTACCTGAACTTTTCTCTCTGGCTTTTTAGTAAGATGATCAATCTGTCAGTCCCCGACACCATTGATGAGAGAACCATCAACAAGAAAAAACTCACACCCTTCACCATCCAGGTAAGATTTAATGCTACTGTTGGCGAAATTTAGGGTCAGCAAGCTAACTTTTTTTGTCTGCCAGCAACAATTCATACTAATTTTAATAGTTTACAATGCAGATGGATTTTTAAATCACAAACATATTCTGAAATGATGGTTGCATAGCTGGTAGATTGGACAAATTTGTCAGACAGGGGCAAAAGTTAACAGCACTTTACTAGGGGCTGGTTTTTCATTTCCAACTTACACAAGTTATAATTAATGATACACTGCTAAAAAACTACTATCTACACTTCAAACAGATAACCCAAATTTTGTATGTGTGACCTAACAGGAGAACTTGAACCTGGCTCTGAACTCAGCCTCAGCCATTGGCTGTCACGTGGTGAACATTGGTGCTGAGGACCTGAAGGAGGGCAGGCAGCACCTGGTCCTTGGCCTGCTCTGGCAGATCATCAAGATCGGACTGTTTGCTGACATTGAGATAACCAGGAATGAAGGTCTGTGTTTGGGCAGCAGAGGAGAAACTTATAAAAGGAGCAAACATGATAAAGTGTATCTCCCACCATTTCTTTGGTTTGTACAAGAGTTGACTTTGTATCATGCAAAGGCATTTATTGGTATAATCTTTGCTGACATAAGCTCTAGTCATGTCTCCTGCCCTTAAAGGGCTAGCAAACCCTTTATTATATTTTTTGAGCTAAAAACTTGTTGGTATAGGCCTAGGATGGCAGAATGGATTGCCGTCATGATAAATTCAACAAAACAACAAGACACATGGCCCCTTTCCAGGGAGAAAATCTATGCGTCCATGAGAAACCGCACATTTGGATCACCCCCCCCCACACACACACACACACACACACACACACACACTAGCTGAAAACTTAATATGAAGGCATCAAAGGTGAGACCCATGTGACATAGGTGAAACACATTAGACCAATAAAATATGGGGTGAGTAGAAAGGTGACACACCAGTGTTAGCCAACTAAGTTCTCTAGGTAGACTTGTGAGAAGCTGGAGTGAGATGTTTTTACTACAACACTGTTACCTTCGGTCTAACCCACACCACCGTCACTGTCCCCGCCATCCACAACCCTTTATATCCTTTGACTGACTAAAAATTAGGCCTTACTTGCAGGCACACTGTAATCAACACTAGAAATTACTGCTAGGTGCTTTCAGTTTGTAATCAGATCCTCAGGTACCACCAGTACCACTGGTTCTCTGTTCTACCATGTAATTAATTACATCCACCTGTGAAGTCAACCTTCAATAAAGGAGGTTTTGGACCTGGAACAACAGGTGGGTGTAATTAAATAACTGGTAAAATAGAAAACCAGCAGTACCATCCCAGTGAATACTCGAACCAGTATCAAAGTAGCAGCTACGTGCTAGCTCTTATCTAGCTCAGAGTATATCCAGCTAAATGCAACTCACTTTTATTCTAAACTGTTTTATTAATCATTATACAATTGTGTCACCCAAACAACCTAAATTCCTGATCTGCTGTACAAGCTATTTCAACCCAGTTAGCCATTCACAAAAGTCACTTTTGGCTAAATTAGCTTAGATTGGATGAAACTTCAATGGTCCCTGTGGGGAAATTGGGGCATCATGGCTGCATTTGGATACATGCAAGACAAGAAGATAGACTGAAGATATACCATTTAGTTTAACAACAGGCTTCAGTAAAAATAAGCAAATAAACATAATGAAGATACAGAAAATGATAACTGTGTTTGGATGTGAAAATGAAAATAAATTGAAATAACAATTCAACATGTTTACAGAGAAAAACAAAGATTCAAAAAAATATAATTCGTACTGGTAGACCCTACAAAAAAAACAGATTGGAAAATAAACACTCAGTGTCCTTGGAGATAAGGATTAAGCTTTATGAAATGAAGGTGCACTATTTAAAAACACATTTTGTGTTTCTCATGGATATTTTTCTTCATTTAGCCCTTATTTCCCTGCTGCGTGATGGAGAGAGTCTGGAGGACCTGATGAAACTTTCTCCAGAGGAGCTGCTTCTGCGCTGGGTCAACTACCACCTGGAGTCTGCCAGTTGCCCCAAGATCAACAACTTCAGCTCTGACATCAAGGTGAGGAATAAGCATGTACAAATGCATTGATAAAGTGTGCCATAAAGACTCCATCAAGTATTTTTACTTTAAGAAAGTGTCCAGCCAAACTGGAGGAATGAAATGTCGAGTGCCTTGCTCAAAGGCACTAAATGGTATATGTTGAGAGAGGGAAGAGTTTTTGTTTTCTGGATTTATCTCCATTGGTCTGCGGCACGGTGGAGCAGTGGCTAGCGAGGTCGCCTCACAGCAAGAAGGTCCTGGGTTCGAGCCCCAGGGTAGTCCAACCTTGGTGGGTCATCCCGAGTCGTCCTCTGTATGGAGTTTGCATGTTCTCCCCAAGTCTGCCTGGGTTTCCTCCGGGGGCTCCGGTTTCCTCCCATAGTCCAAAGACATGTAAGTCAGGTGAATTGGCTGTACTAAAATTGTCCCTAGATATTAATGTGTGTGTGTGTGTGGTTGTGCGTGTGGTTGTGTGTGTGGGGGGGGGGGGGCTGTGATGGCCTGGCGGCCTGTCCAGGGTGTCTCCCCGCCTGCCGCCCAATGACTGCTGGAAAAGGCTCCAGCATCCCTGCGACCCTGAGAGCAGGGTAAGCGGTTCAGATAATGGATGGATGGTCTAGGCGCAGTGATTCCCACACTGTGGGCCGCGGCCCCCCAATGGGCCGCCAAGGTACTGCAGGTGGGCCGTGATAGGTCATTTACAATAAACAAAAAGTTTTTAATTTTCAATTTTGTAACTAAGTTTGAACTCACTGTAAAATATTTATGATTAAATATTTGCATTTAAAATAGAAGTCAGAACTAATAAAACAAAGCCATGGGTTTTAAGTTACGCTTTATTCTTCATTTATCTGACCTACTTTTGATCCAGAAGGTACCTTATATCTCGTCATTGGCAGGGAATTGTAATTGAAAGCTCGCTCTGCCCCCGAAAACCCCGACCCACATGCGTAATGCTGTCAGCCGCAAAAGACCATTGACGATCATATCCACTGGCTGCCGTGCCCGACTCATGCGGGACCTGGTAAAGGCACACCCCTATATCGGAAAATACTTCATCTTAGTCTCGTGTGTTGATTAGAGTTGTGATTTAAGGGTTGGGTGGGCCACGGAAGATTATCAATTTTCAAATTGGCCACGGCACTCTTAAGTTTTGGGAATGGCTGGTCTAGGGAATCAAGCCAACAATTCTCTGATCCAGAATATCACTGACCATATAAATATATACAACAATGATGTACATGCTATGTATTTTACATACATGCTGTCTTTTACATTGCAGGACTCCAAGGCCTACTATGCCATCCTAAACCAGGTGGCACCAAAAGGAGATGAGGAGGGTGTTCCAGCCATCCCCATCGACTTGTCAGGACTCAGGGTAAGAGCATCCAGACTTACACAAACACACTGGTCTTAAATTGCAAGAAGATATCTTCTAGTTTTAATTTTTAATCATGGTGAAAATAACAAACCCTCCAAGCAAAAGACATAGTTGGAAGTCTATTCTTAAGCCACATCAAAAAATGTTTTTAAAAATCATTAATTGATGTTTACAGTATCAGCGTCCAGGGCAAACGAAACGATTTTAGCCAACTTTGGTCACAATTTCACCTTCCCAGACAAAATATTCATGGAAAAAAAACCGGAAATACAGGAACTAGAAATAGAAGATTTTTGGTGTTTCACCAACCAAAGACCCTGTCTATGTCTTGCCCTATCCAGGAGAAAGATGACCTGAAGAGAGCGGAGTGCATGCTGGAGCAGGCCGAGCGGCTGGGATGCAGACAGTTTGTCACAGCGACAGACGTCATCCGCGGAAATCCCAAACTGAACTTGGCTTACGTTGCTAACCTGTTCAATAAGTACCCGGCCCTCAAAAAACCAGACAACCAGGAGATCGACTGGAGCTCCATTGAAGGTGAATTTCTGCAGTTGAGGGCTTGAATTAAAATTGGAACCTGGAAACAGACTCTCATAAAAACCTTATATTTTCAAAATGTTAACATCTCAAAATTGGGGGCAAAAAAACCCAAATAATATAGACCTATTCATTTTTTTAAATAATACACATAGTTTCATTTGGCCACCATAGAAACCCTGGATTTACAAAACAAAACAAGAACGGCAAGTTTAACTGAAGTGGTGTGCGATAAGTGATGTGTCATATTGTCTATTATGATCCCGCATACCTGATACCAGTACTTAATAACTATTACTTTTCTTTAAATCATTAATGTGGTTTTTATTTCTCGCAGGTGAAACGAGGGAGGAGCGTACATTCAGAAACTGGATGAACTCCTTGGGGGTGAACCCTCGTGTCAATCATCTCTATGTGTAAGGACACTTGTTACAGTACATGTATAACTTCTGCTCCTTATGTGTGCACAGTCTCGCATTTTCTTTGTGTTCTGGTTTTTTTAAACCTACATTGGTCTCTGAGAATGAAAAATAACAGAGAGGGTTGTCGGTCACTGACCAGCTCTGAAATGGAGTGGTTAAGTGCCTTGCTCATGGGCAGTGCGATGGTACATAGCTACTGAGGGACAGACAGTGTGCCTCATTGACTTCTCCATACCAAGATTTCTCCTGCTGGAATTCAAACGCGTGGCGTCCCAATCACACACTTGCTTTTCCCCTTTCTCAGAAGTTCACTTCTCTTAGGGGGTGAATATGTTTGTGATGGCAGGCTGTGTGCCAGAATCAAGGAGATGTTTATCTGCTCATTACCTGTTTGTTTTCTAATGTGTACATTTATGTGTGTCTAAAAGGGTTTTATTGTTTAGTTCATAGTTCTTATCAAAACATTCTCATCCCACAAGGTAACTTCAGCATCTGTATACAGATGGTGCTCCGTAGACCCCAGTGTCAAACCTCCGGCATGATATATAAATATTAATGACATACAGGTTAGTTAGCATAGGTAAGTTTTGGGTGAAAGTGAGATTAGGTAGTGGTAAGCCACATCTCATTCAGATGCCAGACATCACCCTTTGTGTCATCAATCAACACTTTGTGTTTGTGTGTGTGTGTGTGTGTGTGTGTGTGTGTGTGTGTGTGTGTGTGTGTGTGTGTGTGTGTGTGTGTGTGTGTGTGTGTGTGTGTGTGTGTGTGTGTGTGTGTTTTACAGGGACATCGATGATGCCCTGGTCATTTTCCAGCTGTATGAGAAGATCAAGGTGCCGGTAGACTGGGAACGGGTAAACAAACCTCCCTACCCCAAGCTTGGCAGCAACATGAAGAAGGTACACCAAGCTCCACCCCTGTTATAAAGTTCAGCTCACACATAGTGATGATGTTACCTCGAGAGAATTTAAAAGGGTTAATGAATAAATGGGGAAAATCAACCAATCAATCAAAGTTCATCATTCAGCTTATTTTTACATAATGCAACAGAAAGGACATTACATGAGACAGAGAACATTAAGCAGTCACTCCACCCTGTGTTGTGGTCTTTTAATCAGCCAACGACGCCTCCTCACTGTCTATTTAAGATTACTAACCTAATGGGGCCCAACTGCCGTCACCTCGGTGTTAAGCATTCCGTTGTCCCTTTAAATTCCCACTACTGCCAACAACACGGCCCTGTCTACAGATGTCCTTGAGGGAATATCCAACACCCAAATTTATTTGGTTTTATCCCCATATCCTGTACGCTGGCAAAATTATAGTAATGGATAATAATGGATTACATGTATCACTCACTCACTCATCCAGCGTCGTCCTTGTGGGCATTAGCTGCTCGCGCTGCCTGCCTGATGATGTTGCCCCATCTGTCCCTGTCTCTTATGGCGCTGAAAGTTTCCGCTATAGAGTGTCCTGTCCATTCCTTTAAATTGTCCATATACTTCATCCTGGGGCAACCACGTCCTCGTTTACCCTCAATCTTCCCTTGTCTGATGTCTCTTGTGAGAGAACATTTTTTGTTTCGGCTAGAATGCCCAAAGAAGCTTATCTTTCTTTTAACAATGGCACCACATAGTTCTTGTTTGACACCAAGTTGTTGTAGGGTGCTTTGATTGGTTCTTTTATCTCGCCAGCTGATGTTTAAGAGTCTTCGGTAGGCCCACGTTTCAGCAGATCGTATTCTATCTTTATCTTTTTATCTCAATATCCAGCCTTCTGCCCCATATGTCACAGTAGGCCATATTATTGCCTTTAGAATTTTTTATTTTTAGTTTATTGGATACATGTATATATAGCGCTTTATCTAGACACCCAGAGCGCTTCACATTGAAGGGGGTAACTCACCTCAACCAGTGCCTTTTATATTGGGACAAAAAATGTCAGTCATCCAGCTTTTGAAAAGCATGAGAACAGTAAAGAGCACATGAACATAGTGCAAACTATTGATAACGGGTGCAGCTAGGACCAGAAATCCACTCGCCCTCTTGACATGTAACAGGACAAACTGAATAAAGAACAACAGCAACCACTGTGTAATATTTTTCTGTTGGCCTTTCACAAATGCACGCCCAATGCGTTCATAGGAGGAGGATATTGCTCTTTTCAGAGGCTTGGGGTTAATGTCGAGAGTGCATATCATTCACGAGACGGGGGGACCCGTATCATGCAGAGCATCGCACAGACAATCCGTTTAGAATTGAGTGAAAAATTGAAGGCAGCTAAATTTTGGGACGTGCTCTTTGATGGACCAGAAGACATAACACAAGCGGAACAGGAAATTGTGTACATTGTGTCTGTGTCTAGCTACAGAGAGTTTACCTCAGATTTCCTTGGATTAATTAATTTGGGTGTGAACACAGCGGCACAGGACATAGTGAACGGACTGGAGCAGCTCTTCCATACTTGTGGTTTAGGGGATCAGTGGAAGACGAAGTTGGTCTCACTGTGTACAGACAGAGCAGCAGTCAACAATGGGATCGTTCCCAAATTGCGCCAGATGGTTGCGATCGGAGATCCCCTTGTGCATATTCTGTGTACTTCCCACACCTTCAAGAACTGCGCAAAGTCAGCTGATTGCATGGTACCATACTGTGAGACATTCAATCGCTCCGTTGTCAAGTTGCTGAGCCTTTATTTACAGAGAGGGGGCACAAAAAGAACAGAACAACTAAAGAAGATATGTGATGAGAATAGCATTGCCTTTGTGAAACGAGGAAAGTTTCACAACATCAGATGGTCTACATGGAGGCAAAAGACTCTCCTGAAAGTATGGAGGCTATTACCTGCCATTCAAATTCAAGCGGCTACAAGTGATGACAGTGGTCTAAAACATATCTGCACAGAGCGTTTTCAGTGTTTCCTAGCCAGCATGCTTTACACGGGAAACATTTTACAGTTCACCTCCCTCAGGTTCCAGCAAGATAAATTAACTATTGGTGAATGCAAAGATGAGCTCATGGTAGCTGATGGACAGCTGACGCTATTGCTTGACAGTGAAGGCAAGTACAGGAAAGAGACTGTTGAGAGGTCTAATTCATGAGTTTGAAAGCAGATATGAATCCCTTAAGTCATGTGACCAATTTTTAATTTTTGATCTTCAACTTGGCCTCAAGAAATGCAAGACCTCCACAGTTTTGGCAAATCAACACTTACTTACATTCTCCAGAAATATGAGGCCAGCTTGTCTGTTGACAGAGACTCCACTGTAAGAGAATGGATGCGTTTGGCAGTCTCCTCTGTGTATGACTTGGTCAACACAGTGAAGATAAGTAATCCAAACAATTACTCCAACATTCATAAAGTCCTTCTGCTGTCCCTTACACTGCCCTTGAGCAGTGCTGCATGTGAGAGGGGATTTTCACATCTCAATATAATAAAAAGCAAGTACAGATCCCGCCTGTCAGACTCTCGCCTCTCATCCCTGATGCACATCCACTTGTCTATGATAACAGAGACTTTTGACCCGAAGCCAGCTGTTGACTTATGGATGCAAACAGCTAATCGCACTCAACCAGGGAGAAAGAAGTAGGCCTACATCTTCACCTGCCATGTTTGAAAGAGAGGAAGACAGTGAGGAGAGCAGTCAGGAGAGTAGTGATGATGACAGCTTGTAGGAGAACCGTGCCAAGTAAAGACTTAGTGCCAAGCATCTCCAGGTGCTCCCTTGAGAACCAGACCAAAAAAGTTACGTGCACCCCTGATTATTAAGATTTGGTTACCCAGTCCAATTTTGTCTCTGCATGAAATCAATATTTCCTAGAGTTTTTGTAATGATTTGTCTTTCTTTTGTTTGTTTTGAGGTGTTTTTTACGAGCATCTGTATAAATTAGTGCCAGGTCATTTTTCCCTCATTGCATTATTTCACAGTATTTATATGACGTTGGTCCCCTGTTTTATCAC
This sequence comes from Lampris incognitus, assembly GCF_029633865.1. NCBI lineage: Eukaryota > Metazoa > Chordata > Actinopteri > Lampriformes > Lampridae > Lampris > Lampris incognitus. Next base: position 29,356,388 of record NC_079221.1, on the reverse strand, counting down.
TTTGCATTTAAATGCAACGACAAACTTCGAATGCATTTTTATTAAAAAAAGAAAAAACTATCCATTTGTTGTAGCTGGAGAACTGTAACTATGCGGTGGAGCTTGGGAAGACAGAGGCCAAATTCTCTCTCGTGGGCATCGCTGGCCAGGACCTCAACGCAGGGAATCGAACCCTCACCCTGGCTCTTCTCTGGCAGCTCATGAGGAGGTAAGCCTGCAGCTTCTGATCCCTTATTGCCTGGAGGTCTCCCTTATTTGGTTTACTTTAGGCCCATCAGACTCAAAAAGGGCAACGCATGTTAGGATTAATAACTTTGTACTCTTTTACTAGTAAAAAGCTTGATTTCATCTGTCATCGCTGGGAGTTGGTCCTCCAGCTTCCAACGCAACCCTTTAACCCTCTATGAACATTATGAAACGTATTCTTCCCTTTCAGGTACACGTTAAACATCCTGGAGGACTTGGGCGACGGTCAGAAGGTGAATGATGACACCATTGTGTCTTGGGTCAACAGTATGCTCACCCAGGCCGGAAAGTCAACCATTTCTGGCTTCAAGGTATTCCGCACCTCTGCAATGTAGATGGTTTAAACGATTTAAAGCTAAAATCCTGAAGATTTACTGCACAAACGTCCTTGTTTTGTTCACCCCCATCCCCTTTTTCTCCCCAATTGTATTTGGCCAATTACCCTACTCTTCACATCCGGCTTCCCACTCACAGACACGGCCAATTGTGTCTGTCGAGACACCGACCAAGCCGGAGGTAACACGGGGATTTGAACCTCCGACCCCCGTGTTGGTAGGCAACGGAATAGACCGCTCGCTACCTGGGCACCCTCAAAAGTTCTTTTTGATACTTTCTGTTGCTGGTGCATTTTAAGACAATAGCTAATCGGGAAAATTCGTGGCTCATTTTAATGGTTCCTGTTGGGTAAAGTTTTCCCATGGGAAATGATACTGTGACACGTGTTTAACATCTTCAACATGGCAGCTACACGGTGTCTTTGAAACTTTTTAGTGTAGTTTGGGTACATGTTGTCTGCCAGAAATTTATTGTTGTAGTTTGTGATTGTTTCAGTGCATAGATTGGGTAAATAATGCTGATAGTATAGAAGCGATCATCTCAGAAACAATGTACTGTAACTAACATGATCACAGTCACATCACAAATCATAGTAAACAGCCCCACCTTGACTCTTAGTAACATCTAATGATGCTCGATCAATTGATTTTGTGTGCACCAGCAAAGAAATAACTCCTCTGTGTGTGTGTGTGTGTGTGTGTGTGTGTGTGTGTGTTTGCGTGCGTGCGTGCGTGCTTGCGTGCAGGATAGGTCAATCAGCAGCAGTATGCCAGTTCTGGACCTGATTGATGCCATTCAGCCTGGCTCCATCCGATACGACATCCTGAAGACAGAGGACCTAACCGATGACGAGAAACTCAATAACGCAAAGTATGTTTCGTGTTTTTTGTGTGTATGTGTGTTTTATTTAACTTATGTCCTTGTTTTTAACTTGAGTCATTTTTATCCCTTCATTTTTTCACTCTTTTTTTAAATGCTGTATCCATCCAATACTGAGGTGCAATGCAGAACAACTCACAAATGATCCTTGTGATTAGATTTATTTTTGCGGTACCATGCTGTTGTCCCTCATACTGATCTTTACATACATTGTGATTGTAATTATGGGACAAATCCCAGACTAATGGAATCAACCCATTTTGAATCATTTTTGATCCACATTAGCAAGAGTGGTGCGTTGCTGATTTGCATTAAGGATCCCAAAACCCAACAATTACCTGTTTAGGGGAAATGCAATTAGCAAAATCTGTGCAACTTATTTTCTAACTTCTGTCAGTGCTGTTAGTCTGTTTGTAGGTGGCATACACTAGCTAGTGAGCTATGTGGTGTTTGTCTTTATTATGGTTCGTGATGTTTGCCTATTTTATTTCAGTTTTTTGGACCTCTTCTGCTTCTTCTAATAATTGTATCTCTCTGTTGTCACTGTGTTGCCAGGTATGCGATCTCCATGGCGAGGAAGATCGGTGCGCGGGTGTACGCCCTGCCAGAGGATTTGGTGGAGGTGAAACCTAAGATGGTGATGACGGTGTTTGCCTGCCTCATGGCTCGGGGCATGAAGAGAATCTAAAGGGGCCAACATCAGTGTCCCGAAAAAACCTTGCGACTCTCCAAAGAGTCAAAAGTTGTGTTGCGCAATCGGGGGGAGGAAAGGGGGGGCTGGGTCATGGTGTTCTGTCTTTTGTTTTTCTGTTACATTTCCCATTGAGGGTCAGGTTCATTTTTTAAGTAATTTACACATGTAGGGGGGAAATTCAACGATTAATGACTGGTGTAATTGACTGCTACAGTCCACTGCTTGTATCGGTGCTTACATCTCAAAAAGGCGGCACTAGAAAGAAGCAGGGTGACATGCCACTGTCTTCAGGGTGTTTCCTCCTCTCATATAGATCAATGCATTCAGAGGTTAAAACTAAAGTGGCTAGGCCAGACGATTGTTCACCGAAGACGAAAGGTTTCCGGTGGGGCTTATTCATCGTTAAAGTTATACATGCATATATTCACGGCATGCAGATTATAGATCGGAAGTCCTTCTTTTTTGTTGCATTCTTGTTGCCACAGATACAGTTGAGCAGGTGTATGAAGAAGAATTTTTTTTCCAAGACTGCAAGTCCTTTACTGTGCATAGTATAGTGGAGCCATTTGAAAGTCAGGATACCCATACTCCAGTGTTTTAATTCAACCTTTATGTATTTCTATGGTGCAAGTCAAAATGTGGGAGGCATGATGAGAAGCGGCAAGAGCCATGGGACAGTTTCTTAGCCTTAATTTTGTGTTTCTTTTAGCTCACTTGATTCCTCATAGGTCCAAATGCAGTTGTTATACCCACTATATACAGGAAATAAAGGTTTTGTATTAAAATGAATGTTTTGTGTCCTCATATATTTGTACATCGGCTTTATCTGAATGTTTACAAACTTTGACCGACAAATTGACTTCTCCACTCTCACCGTTACTCTTTGCGCTTTATATATACCTTATTAATAGTGTTATTTTTTTCAAAAGTCACAAATCTGATCTCCACGATACTCTTTAATGCTGAGCAAACACCAAAGGACTTTCAAAATCCTTTCGACGGAGAGTATCACACGTTCGATGCCTTCTTTTCCATCCTGGTTGTGTTCCCATTGTGCCATGAGGATAAACAGGTAATCACAGGGTAAGATAAATACATTATAGGATTCTTTCATCACTTCTTAGTCTTTGAACCCATTAAATTAATATGCCAGTGATTTGTGCCCAGTTATCATGAGAGGAAAAACATTCATGTCATCACCAAAATGGAGGAAGCTGATCAAAAACTATCAGCGACCCTTGTTATATGTTCATTTAACAAATATATGTATGCATATGATAAGATGCATTACATAGAGCTAACTTGAATGCTCTGAAACTACAATATCTCCAAAGTGATCAAGACCAAAATCAGCATCTGAATGCCTTTTTTAAGGCATATTACTCCTCTAACAACAGCCCTGAAATCAGATATGATTCACGTTTCAACATGAATCAGGTCTTCTCAGGCATGAATATTATTGCCTGTAAGAAAACCTGTGTGACAGCCATTTAACAGAATCACATTTGTCAGCAAGATGTCCAAAAAGTAAAACGTCCGGAATAATTTCATCATATGTGAAGAGGAACTCCCAAAAAGCTGAGTGTCAGATATACAAAAAAGGAAATTGGCATCACAACTCTATAAAAAGTGTGGCAATGGTAAATCAAGTGAAAACTACACAAACACGTGAAGAGAAGATTGCATGTTTTTATTGAACATAAAATTACGAGGATAAGAGGACAGAGTGATGTTGCTGGTTGAATCAAACTCCTATCCAACCCTGACTACAACAATATCAGTTGACAAAATGATTATTGGCCATTGATCACTTGTTCAACTGTCGCTGCTGTTGTTATTGTCACTGAATTGTCAATGAATTGGGTCAAAGTCCTGTTGATTTGTCAGGAGGGATAAGATGACCAGTGTTGCATTAGAAATACTGTGGATACATACATTTGTCCTGCTAATAAAAAAAAATTTTTTTTTTGGAAAAGCAAACATTTTTCCTTTCATTTATTTTTGTCACCTGCTATTGAACTTCAGACTTTTTGGCAAAAAAAAAAAATCCGAATACCGGAGCAGGATCTGCCGGTCCATCTGAAAGAAATACTGCAATCGCAATGTCATACACAGCTTGAGATACTTTTCATTTAAACCATATAAACCATGAACCAAAATATATAACTTTACAGTCTATCTAACATAGTTAAGGACACCGAGTGCTGCCACATATGCTATGTTAACAATATGGGCATTAATAATGCTTCTGCCTGTGTGTGCAGTGGGAACACACAGACGACAGGTAGACAGGAACTATTCAGGGCATTTTGGCTATCCTTACTTGATCAGGTTGATCAAGGTTGCCTATTAATGTTGGTAGGCATAAAAATGAGGAAGTAAATGGAATAAAGTAAGGTTTTGGCAAAGTTCCCTCAAAAGTGATAGTGTAACGACCACGGATGACTAGACTTGCTAGCCCTTGGCCAACAGGTCAATCAAACTGGTCAACATAGTCACCCATGGTGCGGGAGACCCGGGTTCGCATCCCGGCTGCCCCCCAAATCCACTACAATAATATTCACTCAGACAGACTTTAAAACAAGTGTGGGGAGATAAGTGGATCAACAGGCAGATGCCACCGCCTCGGCCCACATCAATTCATCTGGTTTACTCCATCTTGAGGCCTAATGCCTCAAATGTAACATGTAATGCACAGTGTAGTGTTAAACAGTAAACTTTATTATTCAGTGTGTTGAATGCCATAAATTATACTACCAATGCAATAAATGGCTAAAATAACAAGAGTGGATTAGAAAGAATTGGTGCTGTCAAGCAAGTTTTCATAACAAAACTGTAAATAGTCAAGTGCTCATGTCCTCTTCGTTTTGTGGGACTTTGTCTCGCTGGCCTTGATTTGGATACCACCAAGCAATTTTGTTTCTACACAGCCCAACATTTACGTTCCTACCTGTATTCACAAGGTAAAATAAAAATTGAGGGTCTCTCCTTTAAAGCTATGTGCATATTTGATGTTCACTTGATATGGAGTAAGTGCTTCATATATTGTGAAGTCAGACCGCCCGCTGGTGGACCCCTAGATCTGATGGAAAAGATGGCCAACGTAAGAGAAAGATCAGGTAAACGGACAGAAAAACAGGATGTATGAAGAAAAAACATTATTCAATCTGACATTGCATCAGGTTGCCCCTCAAGTAAACCCTCATCCTTGTGTTTTTCCTAATGAGTCTGACAATGAGGGGGCTGATGGAAGAAAGAGGGGTTTGACCACCCAAACCAGCAGTTGTGATGAGGTCCTTTCAGAAGATGACCTCATGGTTTTCCTCTCGATGCCAGACACAAGGCACCTCAGGCAACAAGTGCTGCTGGGCATAAGCAGATACTTTGCAGCTGGAAAACCTGGCCGGTGCTGCATGTGTCTGCAGGTGTGTGACAGTCGGTTCCCTCCAAAGTCACCTTTTAGCCAGCTAGAGAAATTACAACATATGTAACAGGTTTTACAGGAGAGCTTACAAATCGAGGCACCATGTGTCCACCAAGTCCGCCACCAAAGAAAGAAGGTTATGTTGCCGTGCCCAGCCTTGCTGTAGCAAATCCCTTAATGAAAATAGTGCTAGTCATCAGGGGAAGCGACACAATGGAGATGAAAAAGACACTGAAATTATTATTCCAGGGCAAAAAAGAAAAAGCAAAAACCTGGAAGCCTGAGCTGGTCGCAGCAGAACGAGAGCAAAAGTGTAAAAAAAAAGGAAAAAAAAGAAAGACAAAGTGGAAGAGGGGAGTGGGAGAATGAGATGCAGCATATGGAGGAGATGACCTGGATGCTGTCTATGCAATTTGATGACCAGGATTATCACGGTGATGCTGACGGCTTCTCTAACCCAAACCCTTTTTAACCTGTACATGTCGAACTTTTTTTTTTTTACCAGTTTACCAGTTCTTGTCACCTGCCCAGATTAATCTTTACATCAGTTTACCTCAATAAATTAATTATTTTGATTGATTCATAATACAAATCCACAACAAATAATAAATTCATCCTAATCACTTCAGTCCTTGACTCCTTTCCTACCTCCCGCAGTCCAAAGACATAAATGGTTAACTGAGAACTCTATTACCCATGTGTATGAATGGGAGAATTGAGTGATTGTGTGTATGGGCTGTGTGATAGACATGTGATGTGTCCAGGATATCTTGGTGCCTTTCACTCCAACCCACTTTGACCATTTATTGGATTGGGTTTAGTTTAGTTTAGTTTAAACGTTTATTTGGAAAGGGACAATATACATTAATCAACATTTAAAACAAATGCAATGTACCGAGTTAGCTTATAGGCTAGTTTCCATCGGCAGTCCCTTTGCTTGATGTTGTTAGGCATCATGTTAAGCATTAGGTTGCTGGTAGACAATGGAAAAATGAATTCACATCTCTATAAGGCCATAAAAAACACTATTAAAACCAAGCAGTTGCTATTGTCCCTTCACAATAATATACGTACATGGAGCCCAAAAACACTCCTGTGTGTCATCACTTCAACAGTCTTTGTTTAATGAAACAAAACTTCACAAGCATTTCCAAATGAAAAAACACAGATTTCAAGAAAAGGTCTTCTCTAAAATGAGTCCATCTTTCTTCCATTAAAGAGAGAAGGGGGGGGGGGTTCATTTGAGGGGTCCAGGCAGGTTGTGTTGAAAGCATCAAGATCTAAAAACAGATGTTATTTAACACGGAACCTAATGCTTATCGGCTTTGCAAGTTTCACAAAAAGGTGATTTTTTTTTTTGCTTGGTGCAATGACTAAATGGTTCTGTCAATGCAATGTCTATAGCCAACCATGTTGCTGGAGGGTAGCCACTTATGAGGCCTATAAGAACTTTCCCCTTAGAGGTGGTGGTGATGTTGGTAGCATTATTTGTCAACACAGGTCCCTTGTGCCATCTCTACAGTGTCTCTGTTGGGAGAGCATTATTTGGCAGGTTTAGCCTCAGCTGGGTTTTCCCCAGTGTCCAGAGTCTTAAGGAGGCGGAAGAGGCCAGCAGCCTCACGGATTCGGCTGAACTCGATGCAAAAGGCCTGGACCTCGATGAAAAGATCCTGCACATTGATGATCTTGTTGCGAATCAACGACTGGAGGAAAACACAGACCAGGCGAACCAGACGATTCTACACAAAAAGGATAGACACAGAGAAGAAAATACAATTAAAAGTCAGGCTTGTAATTTTAAGAAAGTTGCCTTATGGATCACACAGACCAATTCTCGACAAATTTTAAGATCTGTACAGAGATATCTCATGAGCTACATACAATACATGTTAAGGAATTTGTCTTAATTGATGCAGGTACATATTGACAACATACATATGGTACATACATGTCAAGAGCATTGACACAACAGCATGTTTGGTAGAGAAAATAAGACTTTGACCTGTAACTGTTGCGGCAGCTTTTCTGCAATAAAACAGACTAAATCATTTCTAGTAGAGAAACATACAAAATCCCGTTTGATTCTTTTAACTCTAGATTTTTTTTTCATGGATAGATGACTGGGCATGCTTGCTTGTCTTAGCATCACTCAGGCTGTTCACATACAGGCAGTTGAAGAAGAGGCAACTCTACCTAATTTCCTTGAATAGCTTTGCTAATGCACACTTGCAATATTCAAGTGCCGGCAACCACACCAACATGGACCCTGGCTCTGCCAAATGACAGAAGCTAAGCAGGTATAGGCTTGGCTAGTACTTGGACGGGAGACCTCACGGGAAAATGAGTTGCTGCTAGAAGTAGTGTTGGTGGGCCAGTAAGGGGCATTCTTCTCTCTGGTCCTAATAAAAACAACAAATATCAAATCCCAGTGCAGTGATGGCGACACTGTTGTTGGAGATGCTGTCCTTCGGGTGAGACGTTAAACTGATGTCCTGACTCACTGTGGTCACTAAAGATCCCAGGGCACTTATGGCAAAGAGTAGGGGGTTCCCCAGTGTCCTGGCAACATTCCCAAACTGGCTCTCTCCATCTGGCCACCTAATCATCCCCCCATGTAATTGGCTCAATGATTTCTCCCTATCCACCTCAAGCTGAAGTGTGTGCAAAATGGCTGCTGTGCATCACCCAGGTTGTTGCTACACATTAGTGGTGGTTGAAGTGAGTTATCCCCTTCAATGTGAAGCCCTTTGGGTGTCTAGAAAAGCGCTATATAAATGTAATTAATTATTATTATTATTATATGTGAAGTCACAGAAAGGTGAATCAAGTGAAGGTCTGTAGTCACAGTGGGAGACTGAGATTGTACTGGGCAACTTGAAGATGTGAATGTGTGGAACTGTGTAAATGTGAAGCAGGGTGTTGCTGAATAAAAGTTTTTTAAAAAAGTATGTGACCTCGCTAGAATTTTCATGGATAACCAAAAGTGTTAACATAATTATGATCAAACTGTTGTCATCATACCTGCATGTATTTGTCTTTGATCTGCTCACAGGTAGAGATGCAATTGGAGATGTATAGGTGGATGAACTCTGGAGGGAGGTCAACAGCTGTAGTCAACCTGAGACAGGGACAGGCATACACACATATGGCACAGGATTGACACATGAACAGACAAACATGTACACACACCAAGAGTTAAACAGTGGTGGTGACAGAGACAAAGTCATAAAACTCACAAGGCACAAAGAATTATCTTCATGATTGTGCTGTTTTGAATCTCAATATTTCCCACTAGGATAATTCTCCAGAGCTGTGGTTGAACTGTCCACTAAAAAAAAACCCCAAACAAACAAACAAAAAGGATGCCAAAGGAAGAGGGGGCCAGTCCCTAATCTCCTGAGGAAGGGGAGTGTGATTGACCAGCGAGATTGGTCTGACTGATGAGACTAATAGTTTACCATGCCAACAGAAAACCAGACCCTAACCATCTCATCTCAATATGTTAAGAGCCACAGGACCTTTGCACGAAAGTTATTAGGAAAATTATTTTTGCAGCCGAAATTATCCATTACAGATTGACTGATGGTGGTGACAAGAGTCCACAAGGCATACTTCCATTGAAACACACACATACTCTGTCTCTAAACATGCATAAATTAGGGAGATTGGGTGACAATGAAAATAAGAGTAAAGTAAAATGTTACTGACCTACACTTGGCCTGGTAATTTTCAATCAGCCAGTCAAATTTCATTCATATTTTAGGCTTTTAAATTGACAATCTAATTGAGTGTGATTTATGATGAGCATAACACAGTGAAATAACCTTATAACCTTCAAATCAATGACAACCAACATAACAATCAATCAAAGGTTATCCAAAGGAATTGAATCGAGTGCAACTGGACTTGGTATATATCCGTGAAGATGTTTCGCCTCTCATCCAAGAGGCTTCATCAGTTCGTGCCTTTCTGACTAGACCAAGCTTGGTCTAGTCAGAAAGGCATATACCAAGTCCAGTTGCACTCGATTCAATTCCTTTGGATAACCATGACCTGGATGAATGAGAACATTCACAAACAATCAAAGGTTATGATGCCATTCCCATGACGGCAGAACGTCAAGGCTTTTTTTTTGGGGGGGGGGGGGGCATAAAAAAGAACTAATTTCATTTCAAAAGAGTGCGGTAGAATGGATACTTTGACTAAAGGATTCAAACCCCTGACCTGTTGACCACCTCCATGGAGTGCAGGGACATGTCCATGTTGACCAGCACAGAGAAGTACTCTGTGATCTGGCTGCTCTGCATCAACTTCAACAGCATCTCGATGGCCACCAGTGGGTTGTTCTCTACCAAGTCGGGCAGCTTGGCCGGGGACAGGCCGATGTGGTACACCAACTTTGGGTCCTTCTCCAGCTCGCCCAGGAGCTACATGAGAGAGAGACAGAGACAGAGAGAAATACATTGTATTTTAGAGAGGGCTAAGAAAAAGAGGAGGTGACAGGAACTATGAGGCATACGATACTTTACAGGGAACGAGAGGGAGGAAGAAACTGGGGCATAAAATGTTTTAAAAGGAGAGAGAGAGGGACAGCAATATAAGATATACTACAAGCAGAGGTATAAAACCCAGGTCCAGAAAGTAAAAGTCCAAACCATGTATTTGCTCCACTCATGCACTACACCAGCAGATTCTAGTCAACACCACTCCTCAACTAGGTAGGGAAAACTAGCTAATGAAATCAGCTGGTTTAGTAACATGGTTGGAACAAATACACAGTTTGGACATTTACTTTCTGGACCTGGTTTTACAACTCTGACTACAAGGAGTGAGTGAACCATATATATTTTAGAGGGGGGGACAAAAAACATGCACTAAGATTCTTTTAACATATAATATGGGCTACATCAACAACAAGACAAAGTAACATATAATATGGGCTACATCAACAACAAGACAAGTATTTTAGAGTGATGGAGGGAGAGATGTTATACTTGAGAGAATTTGAGATACATATCTCAGAGCGAGGAAAGGAGGGGAAAAAGGGAGATACTGAAAAGGAGACAGCGGAAGTAAAGGAGAACAAGGAACAAGAGTATAAAAAAGGGACAAGGAGAAGGAGGCATAAAATAGGGAGAGGGATTATATCTAAAGTACTAGAGAGAGTTGTGTATCAACAACTTTCGACCCATATAAAAGAAAACCATTTATATGAACCTTTTCAATTGGCTTTCAGGCCCTGTCACCCCACTGAAACTGCTCTGACCAGAGTGGTGAATGATCTTTTACTAGCTATGGACTCTGATTCCACTTCTGTGCTTCTACTATTGGGCCTCAGTGCAGCCTCTGACACCATTGATCACTGTATACTATTAGATAGATTAAATTGTAATTTTGGTGTCTCTGGCTTAGCTCTCTCTTGGCTTAAGTCCTACTTATCTGGAAGAACACATTGTGTTTGCTATAGTAATATTATATCAACATTTTCTGACGTTAAATATGGTGTGCCCCAGGGCTCAGTTCTTGGCCCTCTACTTTTCTCTCTTTACATTACACCTCTTGGCCAATTATACAGTTATGGAATAAATTTCCATTGCTATGCTGGTGATACTCATCTGTATGTGCCTATAAGGGCTAATGATCATACTCAAATGACTAACTTAGAGGCCTGCTTGGCTACTGTGAAAAACTGGATGTCATATAACTTTCTGCTTTTAAATTCAGATAAAACCAAGATGCTGGTCATTGGCCCTGCTAGACAGAGACACCAATTTGATCAAGTAATGATAACAATCGACAACTCTGTGGTTTCACAAAGTGTGGCAGCCAAAAACCTTGGTGTTATGTTTGATCCCAGCCTTTCCTTTGATAAGCCCATTAAAGAAATCACTAAGACTGCCTTTTTTCACTTACGTAACAGCTAAAATTCGGTCTTTTCTCTCCATGGCTGACGCAGCGACTCTAATAAATGCATTTGTTTCATCCAGACTTGATTACTGTAATGTTCTGTTTTCAGGTCTGCCACATTCTAGTACTAAAAGTCTTCAGATGGTTCAGAATGCTGCTGCTAGAATCCTAACTAAATCTAAGAAATTTAACCATATTACACCAATTCTTGCCTCCCTTCATTGGCTTCCCATCCATGATAGATCAGACTTCAAGGTGCTTCTGCTGACTTATAAAATCCTAAATGGGTTTGCCCCATCTTACCCGTCTGATCTCCTTAAACCGTACATTCCATCTCGAGCTCTTCGCTCTCAAAATAGTGTGTACCCAAAGTTAAAAAGAAGTCAGCTGGTGGCAGGGCCTTTTCCTATCGGGCTCCGTTCCTGTGGAATAACCTGCCTGCTACCATCAGACAATCAGAGTCTGTTGAGTCCTTCAAATCCAAACTTAAAACTCATCTTTTTGCCTTAGCTTACAATTAGTTGCCTTTAAGTTGAGTGCTTCACAACCTGTACTGCTTGGTGGGCCGGTTTTCTGTCTCAATGAATTTACCAACCACTGTTCTGCCAACGAGATTATAGCATAGATTATGACTAATTGATGACTTAATTGATTATGACTAATGACTACTGCAAACTGTTTTCTTCTCTCACATGTCTTTTCTCTCTCTCTGAATGATGTCTTCTCCTCTCTCTTTTCTGTGTGTGAATGGTGTCATGTGAGTCTCCCTTGTGTGCATGTGCAGCCGGTTCTCCTCCCAGGTCTCCGTGGTGATGGTGATCACCACTTGGACACTGCCTGCCGTTCCCCTCATCTCATTTTCTTTTTATTAATCCATATATTTATTTATATATTTATTTTACATGATGATGCTGGTCGCGTGGCTTGGTCCTGGACTGTTCCAATGGCGTCTGGACACTGCTTGGCATCCTGTGCATCATATTCTTCATAAATTTTATAAGTCCAGTATAATTGTGTTATCCTCTTTCAATGTTGTATTGTGTAAATTGCGTAAACACAACATCCATTGCACATTGTCCATCTTGGGAGAGAGATCCCTCCTCTGTTGCTCTCCCTGAGGTTTCTTCCTATTTTTTCTCCCTGTTAAAGGGTTTTTTTAGGGAGTTGTTCCTTATCTGATGAGAGGGTTTACGGACAGGATGTTGTGTTGATGTTAAGCCCACTGAGGCAAATTTGTAATTTGCAATATTGGGCTATACAAAATAAAAATAAAATTGATTGAATTAAAATTGACAGAGAAACAGAATTCATATGGTGTCCAGATCATGCAGACCAGACTGCAGTCTGATCCGACCTGACCTAACTTAACCTGACCTGAGACTGCTGCTGGGCTGACAGCGGGCTCTTGAAAGCCTTGGACATGATGCGCTTGATCTCCATGCCAGTGCTGTTCTTCACGCACATGGAGCGGTCCCACTGGATGCTGTGGTCCGGCTCGGTAGGATTCAGCCATGCCAGCTCGTCTTCACAGACGTGCAGAGGAGGGGGAGGCCGGATGAACTCTGGACGGAAGTGGCCTGGGAATGAACGACAAGAGGGACAAGAGACAGAGAGCAAAAGGGCGAGAGTGAGAGAAAGGAGGTTGTGACATTGTTGCAATGCTTTTCTTGAGTTTAAAAAGACAGGAGCACTGAATAATATGCTGGGATGGAAAACTACTACCACCACCCAAAAATTCTAGTATATTCTGGCTGATGTGAGTGAGCTCATCTACTCAACTTGCTCACTTTGGCAAATAACCAGCCACAATTTAGAAAGAAGCTATCCTTGGATTTGTAAAATAGTTAAAAGGGGCTGGTTATTTCTTGCCATGTACCAGCCACTGTAGCAAATGCACCCAAACACCTATTTATTCCATGGGAAATTTCTGACAGTAGCAAAAGTATACTACACTATGTGGTGTCCTCATAATAAGACCATCAACACCATGTTTCAGGATGTGAACAGCAATGAGATATAATCACTGGACACCAGGATAGGAAACTAAAATGTTCATCTTTTGCCATCTTTACCAACTTAAATGCTTTTATTAAAGAAGTGTCTTGCTGGTTACCTGCCACAGACAGGCAAAATCATCACCCAAAAAAAGAGCGCGTTTGACAGATGGCTGGTATTTTCCAACCTTTTTGCTCTAAAGTCTAAATATCCATGGGGGAAAAAAACCTCTTCCTTCTGAATCTTCAAAAACGAAACATTGAAGTTGTATTAAGCTGATGGGAAAATGAAACAGATGCAACTTACTCTCCAGTGGAGGGCGGGGCCCTGTGACCAGAGACTCTGTGATCTGATTGGCCACTGAACTGTCAAAGCCAGAGTTGGACGAATCAGGATCTGGGTCATTCAGGATGCTGGGAAAACTGGCTTTGCTCTGCGTGGGCAGCTCTGACTGGCGTTCTGTTCAACAGAGACAACATGATAGAAAATGAGTAGGAGTAAAAATACAGCAATTGGTAAGGGCCATGTTGTGTTGCTACCGTATATACTATTTACAGTCAAAATTGAGATCCAAGACTTGTGAACGTCATCCTTTACAGCCTAATACATAAAGTGGCAGGTAAATGATTCCTAGCACAAAACTACTTTCAAATCTGACTGTCGTTAGCTGATGAAACATTGCTACAGAAATCTGAAACCTTACAATAACCAGTAATGATGAAATGGACACAGGTTCTAAGAGCCGAATTAGGCCTAACACAAATTTTAAGAGGACACCATTTTCAACTCTTGTGCTGATGTGTCCATACATTACACAATTGTAAGCTGCTTTCTAGTAGCACTAGTCCCTTATTTTGAAGTCAATTTTGGCCTTAAAAGTATACACTGATAACTCAAGATAGAAAAGAAAGCCTTTTTAATTTTCTGTTTAAGCATTGTGGTGGTGTGATAGTGTTATTTCACATAATCAGTGAGTTAGGTAACTGGAATAATTTGAGCATTTGTTTTTCTACTTTAATAACACTGAAGTTACCAGATTATCCCTAATGCAGGCCAGTATTTGGGGAGGTAGCTGATTTCATTGGAATATGAATAAATCTGTACAGATGGCTTTGGTTGTGAATAACTACCTGCCAAGGCTAGCTGTAATCCACTGATGTCTATAGACTGGGGCATATTGCCGATGTCCATGCAGGACACCTGTCTTGGAGTCTTCTTGAAGAGCTCCCTGGGTGGAGCCAGCATCAACTGGGAGAGGAAGAATTTCTCTGGCTGGGTGATGGGAGGCAGGAACCCTGGAAGGATTTTGATGGAATTATAGAATGAACAAAGGAATACTTATGAGAATACTGTACAGTAGAGTACCGCTGAATGCAAATGCTACTCATCTGTGCTTGTTAGTTCTTACTATTATGCACTGTGCACAAAAAGGTACCCATCACACCTTGAATAGCTTTCTTACCTAAAGTTTAGAGATCTAATCATTTGCTACGTTTACATGGAGCCTAATATTCCAATTATAATTGGTTTAAGACTGCACAAATGTTGTACAAAGCAAGATATAATCGACTTCCTGGCAACATACAACTTTTCTCAGATAGAGAGGGTGGTTCAATTTATGAGGAAAATTGAATTTTAAGAAACTATTTGTACCACTTGCAAAAGTATGTGTATTTCAAATTGTGGGGTAAGTTTGTGGAATGGTTTAGATGAAGAACTCAAAGCAAGCACAAGTTTAAATCAATTAAAAAAGAGGTACAAAAATTGTTTTTAAGAGATGCAAGGATGAGGGGGAGGTTTTTCTTTAGTTATGACCGTGACACCCATGGTGGAATAATCAGACTTTGTTTGTATAGCACTTTTCATACAAACAAATATAACACAAAGGGTCTCACACAATAAAATCTCCCCCGTTATTGTTGTTATTGTTTTGTATTGTATTGTGTGGTATATGCTGTTATTGCTGCTTTTTGGAAATCATTATCTTTGTTTTTATTTTTATTGCTTTTTATTGAGCCATTCTGAGATAGATATTGAGAATGACACTCTGATGTATGAAAAACTAAGCTTATTATTCTCATTCCATTCTCCAAACCACTTATCCTTACAAAGGGTCGCGGGGATGCTGGAACCTATCCCAGCAGACATTGGGCGGCAGGCGGGGATACACTCTGGACAAGCCGCCAATCCATTACAGGGCCAACACACACACACACACACACACACACACATCTAGGGACAATTTAGTACGGCCGAGTCACCTCACCTGCATGTCTTCAGACTGTGGGAGGAAACCCACGCAGACACGGGGAGAACATGCAAACTCCACACAGGACGACCCCCAAGGTGGGACTACCCCTTAAGCTTATTATTTAGGTTTATTAATTGAGCATTAGAGAGGGGGCAGGAAATAATAAGTAGTTTTTCCTCCTGCTCCTTTTCGAATATATATTTGTTGGATTCTCTATTGCGAATTCTTTTGTTAAATTCTTCTGGTTTTATTTTTATCATTGTTTTTTTTTATGCTTGGTCATTTTTCTTCTTTTATTTTGTATGTTCGAAATAAAGACATTTGATTTGATTCTACTTTCGCTCAACTGGGCTTTCCTGGCTTTGCTCACGATTGCCGATCTCTGCATTCGTACCGCTAGCGGATACTGCAGTTAGCCAGCACCGGCTTGTTTTTAACCAAGGTAGCTAGCTAGTGCTCCAAGACAAAGACTTTCCCCAGGTTTTCCGGAGTCTCTCCAAAGAGATTTCCGGAGGCAAGAGAATTCTATCTCTTGCCTGCGTTAGTCGTGGTCTGCCACTTGAGAGACTTACATCCTCCACCCGCATTGTATCGGGATCATATACAGTGCCTTGTGAAGACTGCCCGCTGTTCCAGAAGAACAGAAAGGCTGTTAAAGAACTGAACATTACTAGACGCATAGACGGCAGGAAAATAAGAACGACCTATTCAAACAAGTCCACACACAAAATGTCACAAAGCTGTTCCGATTAAATGCGTCGGCGCAGGTAAACACCAGGCCGTACTAGATCACATCGCATGTAAATAGTTGACCCGAAATCTTCAATCGGAATGATTTCAATAAGAATGAAAAAAGTGTGCATGTAACCTCATGCTATTGATATTCGCAGGTACATATATACCCATGACATCGATCATATAAGATATACCGTCTACTTTTAAACAAAGTGTTCATGTCATTGTGCCATTATCATTCACTCCACTAAGAAATTCCTCTTGCGTGCAAACTTTTGGCCGTTCCACAAACTTGAAAATACTGATCTGTGGGAACCACGTCGCTGCTTGAGCTACTAATGATTTTTTTTTCATCACTCACACACATTTTCGCTCGTCCTGTCTCTCTCTCTCTCCGATTTACCAGACAGTACTTTCTCTTGTTCCTCTCCGACAGGCGAGGGGTTCAGAAGGTGGGCGAAGATAGCGGCGAAGGGGTTTGCTGCCAGCGGCTCCGTCCGGTACATCTCCCAGAGGAGGTAGAGGGCGGTGAGCCTCTGAGGAGAGCTGGGCAACAGATCCGGCTGTTGGAGGAGCATCACCAAGACCGAGCCCACCCGAAAATGCTCGGCTTTTCCGAAGTAATGGTGGAAAGCGGTGGAGAGGCTCTCAAACGTGTTGGTGCAAGCCTCCTCCGATATGATGCCCAATAGGTTGGAGAGCTCTTTCGGAGCGAGTGTCATGTTGACGATGTTCTCGACAAAACTACAAATTAGCTCTAAACTTGTAGGTAATAAAGGAAATAAATACCTGGCAAGCTTCCGAGAGTCAATTCATATTTTATCATTAAAGTTTACAACGAGATAGCGCTCGTTTCAGAAACTCCAGTTAGGGGAGCGTTTAAAGCAAAGGTTAACGTTAGCTTAGCAAGCTAACTAATAAGTACCGGCGAAATCATAGCAAGTGGCCTATCCCCGCTGACAAACTAAACACCTTCCAATTGAGAATTAAGGTAACATGCTTTCAAAAACAAATGATTATAAATCACGCAGATTACAGAAATCGTTTTAAGTTTTTCGAAGATATCGAACAGGACCATCCATCAGTTTCAAATTCATTCTCAACGTTACTTTTGACCTTTCGCCCTGAAGTCATAGGGATTGTGGGATATGTAGTTATTTCTCTTTGTATTCCTTGCTAATTATTCTGTGACTTAACATTTGCCTGGGCCATACTGTTACTTTATAAAAGGTGCACAATAATTCTTTATATGTTTTATTGCTTTTAAAATGCATACATTGGACGAGAAACTTGCGACTTTTGAAAAACAATTGACCCGGATATGAACTTGGGGACCCAGCCGTTTCTACCCACAAGCCCTTTTAATTTCCTTTCCGACGTTTCTCGGGCAAAGTGAGTATAGTTCCTCAAAATATGTATAGTTCATCCCTTGTCATCCTACTCCCGGTCCAAACTGTATCATTATTTTCATCCCCTGTGCGAATCATGACCCTTCATACTCCCCAGTCGATACGTTCCCAGTGGTCTAAGCACTACGTTAAGATGGATAATTTAACCGAAACCTGGGCTATCACTCGGCTAAACTATCTTTAGCATTCATTTGCCGGTTCACTGACAGGCGTAGCATAACAAGCCACGTAGAGGCTAAATACTATCTGTCCACAGAACCTGGAACAAGTGCTGATTTGTGCAGGATACCATGTGTAGATGTCTTAAATGTGGGCCATGCTGCCTTTGGCAAGTTAGCAGGAAAGGGCTAGTTAGACTTAAGATACTCAAGGCTACTGTGGTAGTGGTACAGAGAGCTAGGTCATGGAACACTGCAGTATTGACAGCTGAGTTGAGAATTTAGTAAGAGTTCAATATTGATTATATTTGCATGTGTGAATGGAGTAGGTCTATGATAATGCTGTCTATATGTATAATGCACTTGTTTATGTTTTTAAGTGTTGCATGGGTAGTACAGTGCAAGTAGGTGCTCTTTGTTTACATAGTGCTTGTGTGTGTTTTCTTTTTTTTCTGTTAAAGATGGCACCCACCAAGAAGGGAGGTGAGAAGAAGAAGGGGCGCTCTGCTATCAATGAGGTGGTGACCAGGGAATACACCATCAACATCCACAAGCGCATCCATGGCACGTGAGTAGTGCACCGACATTTATATGCTGCTGCTGTGGCTCTACTTGGCTCAAAACTTTGATTTGAATGGATTTTCAGAAAGGACTTTATGTGTGAAATAGCCTGGAACATTGACGTTGACAGTGTGTATGTCTTTAAAGACATCTTCTGTGGATTGCATAGTTCAGTGGCTGGTGTGTTGGTTTGTGTCTTCATTGCCCCATGACATGTAAATGTCTTTGTATGAAAATGAATGTCGTCTCAAATTCCTCTGAGTACTCTGGCACTTGTTTTTTTTTTGTGTCTTGCTTATTGACACGTAGGTTACTTCACCAGCCAATACACAAGCTTAAAAGTGTTTGGTGGTGAGTGGCTAACAGATGTTAAAGTAGCCTTGCTTACGATGTTAAAGTAGCCTTGCTTACGGTACGTTGGTTTTTGTGTTGTTAATTTCCTACCCTGGCTCTTGGTTATGTTCATCCATTATCGTGTTTGTAGCATTGCTTGGTGATCCAAGCAGTGGGTGCCAATGCGATATTTAATGTTAATGCATTAATAGCCAAGCCAGGTCTACCTGCTCGTTTATCAGCTCTTTGTGGGTTAGCATCCAATGATGTCATCAAAAGTAGATTTTTTTTCTTGGCTTTTTCCCCCTTTTTCTGTCCAATTGTACATCTACTACCAAAGTCAGAACAATTACACAATAAGGAGAAAAGGCGTTGCTTTACCTGGTATGTGCTTGTAAAATATCCACCGTGTCTTAGTAAAACGAGCGCACGATTTAGTAAATTGAGCTCACAAACTAAAAAAAAAAAATGATGTGACCCGGTTTCTGTGTTTTTCTGCAGTGCATGTGATAGCAGAATGAATAGGTACGGGAGGGGTAGCGCGAGGGGAGATTGTCCACTAGATAATCGATTAGGGATGGAGCCGTTCTCTTGGACGGATAAAAAAAATAAAAAATGCTAAAATGGGTTGCCAAATATACTTTAGCGGCTGTTAATATACCTGGATGGCTCACCCAAGTAATGTCTGTGTGGGGAACACTGTTGATCATAACTTGGGTAGTTCAGCGGAGTCACCTTACCTGGTTTCAGCCTGAGTATTTTTCAGGTATCTGGTGTGAAAGGGGTATAAAGGAACCCTTAGCGTGCTGTGATTTTTCTAAAAAGTCTTGTCTGTCTTCCAGAGGATTCAAGAGGAGGGCCCCCCGTGCCATTAAGGAGATCCGCAAGTTCGCCATGAAGGAGATGGGAACCCCTGATGTTCGCATTGACACTCGCCTGAACAAAGCTGTCTGGACCAAGGGTGTAAGGTGAGAGCACTCTTCCATTAATAAATCTATAGCGGGGTCACCTTGTCATCCCAGATGAAATTTTGGTTTGATCATCTTTGAACCTTTTGTTCATTAAGTTGAGGTTTGTGAGCATTTGCCCAGTACAATCACTATCTTGCTTCTGCTGGCTATGAAGCAGGTCCACTGGGGTCTAAATGTGTCATTTAAGGGTACATCATCATTAGCTGTTGAGGGAGGGCATTTCCAATTTGCTTTCTCTGCTGCTATGCTACTAGACTAGTCAAAATGAGGAATGTGAACCAGAGAGTTTTTTTTTCCAGGAATAGCCAGAAATCATGTATCTTAGAAGTACCAAATAAGAGTACAGAAACTCCATCTCTACTTTGAAATGTCATATTTACCACTTTTATTCATTTATGGCATAGGCCACAGCTGTTTTTAGAGCATTTGAGTTTCCTTGGCTCGCAGGCCCGCTGTGGGGAAATTCCTCAGGAGACAACCCTTTAATGGATATTCTCACACATACTGCCAGATTCTCCCCTTTGAGGTGATTCCATGGATCAGTTTGATCTGTGTCTGTAAATACAGGCAAAGCAAACACAGTTAAAGAGGAACAAATATGATTTTCAACATGTACGTATATAGATATTGCAGGGATAAAACTCCATTAGTTCCGTTAATACTGGGCAGTGTATATCTCTGAAACTCCGCCGAAATTGTGCCCACCACTGATGTCACTGGTGACCAATTCATTAATGTGAAGCCTTATCATCTAATTTTCCGATAGGCTATATTGTTTAAGAAAATGCAAATAACAACACTACAACGGTATGTAGCACTGTTATTTGTATTTTCTTATAAAGCTGTATGTGGCATTGCTATTCACATTTTGAAAAACTAAGTTGCTGCACTGCAGTTGAGTTTGATAGTACTTTTAACTCAGAAAACCAAATTAACACACAGAAACATTGCTTTATTGATAAACAAACCAGCTCCATTAGAAATATGTGGTCATTGTTTGGTTATTTTTGGTGAAAGGTACATCTTTAAGCCAGGGCACAGAGGATGTGGAATAAAAATTGTACATGTAGCAAAGGTAGTGTTAAAGAGCCAATGTTGACAGAAAAAATTTCCTTTTTTTCCATATTCCTCACATGTAAACAAGGATTTTTTTCCATAGATTTTTTCAGTGTGCTCATCCACACTGTTAGTGGCAGACCTGAAAGCATCCCAGTCAGTACAGTTCAAACACACATGAAGATCCTCCATAGCTTCACTGGTCCACTTCTTAGATGTCCTCATAACAGGTTTAGAGAGTTTTATTTTTTGCCTGTATGCAGGAATCAGGTGGACCATGATTTTGTCAGTGTCCCAGTGCAGCGTGGGGAACTGCGTGATAGGCACTGTTGATTGTAGTGTAACATTGATCTAAAGTGTTCTCCCTGGTCAGGCATTTAATCAGCTGACGGTATTTAGGTAGTTCATGGCTGAGATTTCTTTTGTTAAAGTTGCTGAGGACACTAACGGAGGGCCCGGGTTTTTCCCTTCCCCACACAGTATCTGGTGGCAAGCATGTGCTGTGCCTCCTGCACATCGGCCTCTGGCGGAATGTTACACCGGCCAGAATGAATGAAGCAAACCCACAGGGAGACTAGAAGGGTTTACAGTTGATGAAAAAAGTTTCCAGAACAGGAGAATAATACTACAGGATCACTGTCACATTTTTACACCAGCCACTGTTAATATAAAAACAAATTACCTTCACCTTTAGTTTTTTATCGGAAAGCTCTGTGTCGTGATCCACTCTGAACAGCCAGAAGCCTGCCAGCTGCAGCCCAGAGTCCGGTATTGATCCATACAGCCAAGGTTCCGTGAAGCACAAAACGCAAGATGAAGAAAGGTCTCTAATCTTCCCCATCAGAAGATGATGTTCCTCTAGTTTGTTGCATATTGATCGCACGTTAAGAGAGAAATAGTCCTAGCAATGGAGTGTGTAGTCCATATCTGCGGAGACGCACGAGTGCGCTCGCACATTTTCCTCTCCTCCGGTGTTTCACTGCATGAACAAAGGTGAACACAGCTTTGACCAAAATGTCCAGTAATTCTGCAGATGGGATGAGAAAGTTGGGGAATAAATCCACAGTAGTAGTTTCCCTGACTACTCAAGCTCTTTTCTGGTGAATTAGCGCCAGGTATTGAAGCAAAATACTGGGTTTATGAAAAAAACAACAACAATACGAAACAATGTGCACCAACACACCAAGGCTGCAATCCGCGGCACCATCTTGGATATTTTAGTTGCTTGAAATCCTCTGTTTTAGATTACTGAAAGCAGGTTGGTGCCTGCAGGTTGGTGTCTTCTTCCATTTGGGGGGAGATCTACATAGGGATTTAGGACTCCTTTTTTCCGTGTCTTTCTAATTTGTTTTCTTTTTTTCTATTTTTATACATTTTTTTTTTTTATTTGGAAAAGACTAAACTTGGGGACTATAAGCTATTCAGACCCATACCACTTGATCCCATTGCACAGCTTGTAATAAATTATGGCATCAGCTAGTTACAGTACTTTAGGCTCTATTTGACTCACCAGCTGGAATATTGAAGGAATCCACCATCCAATTAAATGCAGCCGTGTGTTTGCACACCTAAAATTCATGGGCTGAGAAATTATTATTCTTCAAGAGACTCACCTTCGCACTAATGAATGCACCAAACTTGAGAGAGGCTGGATTGGGCAGATATTTTGTTCCAAATATGAGGATAGGTCCAGAGGCACAGCCATACCAATGAAAAAGGGAATCCTTTTGTCCCAACTTCAGTAATTGCTAATAAGAATTTGGGGACTAGATCCATTGTTGCTGTCCAGTGATAAATTCATCAAGTTTATAAATGAGCAAATTGATACCTATCTGGACATTAACTCAACCCCAGGTATGGCATACACTATAATCTGGGAATCCCTCAAAGCCTACCTTAGAGGACAAATTCTCTCTTATTCAGCTTTTGAGAAGCAAAAATGCACAAAAGGTCTTTCAGAACTGTCTACTCAGATAACAGATATAGACAAAAGATTTTCTACTGACCCAAAATCTGAATTATATAAGGGATGGCTACTGCTACAGAATGAATTTGACAACTTGTCAATCAGACATACTGAAAAGCTTTAATTTAAATCAAGACAAACATTTTATGAACATGGCGACAAAACAGAAACATTCCTGACAGCGAATTCACACCACCTCTCTCTGCCTTAGGCATCACCTTATTCCATTCAAGGTGTTACATCATTTACATTACACGAGAAACTGTCCAAATTCTATCCCAATATCGATCCTACTTGTTTTAGATGTCACCTGAACCCAGCCACAGTTGGGCACATGTTTTAGGAATGCCCATCTTTGACTATATTTTGGGGTCATATCTTCAAAGCTTTCTCATTTTTTTGTTGTAAAACAATTGAACCCAGCCCAATCACTGCCATTTTTGGAGTTCCCAGTGAGGGCATAGACATCACTACACCCCAAGCTAAGTCTATAGCATTTGCCTCACTTCAAGCCCGGAGATTTAGTCTTCGCAATTGGAAGTCTGATAAGCCCCCATCATTCACAAGTTGGATCAAAGAAGTGCGATCTTTAATTTCATTAGAAAAACTCAGATGTAAGTCTCATCAGAAATTATGGATGTCTGGTCTCCTTTTATAGAATTCACTCTTGCTCTATCTTTATTAGAAATACCAGAATAGATATCTTTCTCCCAATTACAGCAGCTACCCTTTTATTCTAAGTATTAGGACTAGGAATGGGTGATGCTTGAATGATTCGGGATAATTTAGCTGAAATAAGTGCCTTACTGTGTTATTGTTGATAAGCCTGCCCGCCTATGTCCACCTGTACTTGAATGTGTATTGAGATGTGTGGGTATGTATATCTCTTTATTTGTGTATATGTGTGTGCATATACTGTATATATCTCTGTGTCTGTATATGTGTGCATGTGTGCATATACGCATGTACTTAGCACTAGGTGTCTGACTATTAAGTGGTTCCAATTGTAACAAAGCCCCTTTGTTTTCATACATGTTTAATTGATGATTGTTTTGTTTTCCTTTTTTCTCTGACTAGCTTCTTTTTTCTTTCTTTTTTTTGTGTCCATGGGAGGGGGGTTGTGTGTTTTAATTTTTGTGTGTACATTTTTAAGGGAAAAAAACTGATAAATTAAAAAAAAAAAGTTCCAAGTTCAAATGATATTAAAGTTCAAATGATGAGTTCAAATGATATCATAACCAATATGCATGATAGCAAAAACTACAAAAATTAGACCCAGATTGCAAAAAAACAGAATTATCCTTTAAACCCCATTTAGCACTTAGTGCCCTGGTTTCCTCCCATGTGCATCTGAAGTCCATCAGTATGCAAGTTCATTTCCAACCAAACAGGTACACCTGATTGCGCGAATATGGGCACATTCAGGGGATAACATAGGTATCGGGTCTGTTTTGTGCAGTATTCGGTCAAACATAAAATGACATATTGCTCACGACACGTTTTAACACTTTTGGCTTGCATTGTCTTTCGAGAATAACCTTGCTATATAAAAGCTTTATGGCTGATCAGTGGCTTTATTTTGACTTGCCCTTGTAAAAAAAAAAAAAATCCACAGTGAGGCCCTTGCTAGAGTGAATGAACACATGAACCACAACAAGGTGTAGAATAAGACTGTCTTCCATCTTGTCTTCCAGGAATGTGCCATATCGCATCCGCGTGCGTCTGTCCAGGAAGCGTAATGAGGATGAGGATTCTCCGAACAAACTGTACACCCTTGTTACCTATGTTCCTGTCACAACGTGCAAAGGTGACGTTGACAGTTTTGGTTCAAATTTAATGATACCATCGCTCTCATAAGGGATCCTTGTTCCAACAGCTGTTAAACTGAGCTGTGGAAAAAATAAAAGCTACACACTAAAATTCCTAAGGTTCTTGTGTTGAATTTGGGTTTTATCTGTGTTTTAAGCATCTGGGACACAGAAAGCCATTTATTACTGATGATGAAACAAACCAGTTGTCATCATAAGCTCTGTTTCCCATCGTGTCCATGTATAGGACTGGTTAAATGCAGTTAAAAGTTTGTTGTAACACAAACTTGTAATTAAGACCTATTGGTGTTGCGAGTCTGAGAATGACTTGAGCTGGACTTAAAAGCACATTTGAAATACAGGTAAACTGAAAAATCTGATCCCCATAATGGTTTACTAAGCAGTGGACAAGAGTCAATCTGAAACTGAATGTTGTTTAAAAAGAGGAATGGTGTCCGCGGTGGTGTAGCGGTCTAAGCATCGGCTCTGTGTCGATGCAGTTGCCCACTGGGGACTGGGGTTCGCGCCCCGGTCTCGTCAGATCCGACTATGGCCGGACTCGACGAAGCAGCGATCATTGGCAACGCTGTCTTCGGGAGGGGGGCGGAGTCGGCCTGTGTTCGTCACGTGAATGCGTCTCTGTGTGTGTCGGAAAAACAGTGGTTCGGCTTGGAGTCGCCTTGTCACGAAAGTGGCGAGGCGGTCTCCTTCGAGACTGCCGGCCGGAGAGATGCAGTTGGCGAACGCATACAGTGCGAGGGTGGGTGTTTGAATTAAAATAGGGATCGATTGGCCACTAAATTGGGAGAAAAAGGGAAAAATCAGAAATAAATGTAAAAAAAAAAAGAGGAATGGTTGCTCAGTAAACTTTCCTTGGATTTTTTTTTTTAGAAAAAATTTAACTATATTTTTCTCCTTCACAGGTCTGCAGACGGTCAATGTGGACGAGAACTAGATCTCCTGTTTTGCAAATAATTTTTTAAATTATGATTCCAGTCTTGATCTCTTTTAAGTGACATCTTCAGACTGAAGGTGTCACTTAGCTGAGTGATGAAACGTATCTGTCAATAAACGTAACCAGATGAACTGATTCAACCATCTTTGAGCTTCATGTAATTATTTGACAGTTGGTGATTTGGAGGAATTGCCATTTGTCATGAGGGCATGTGGGGAAGTAAAGAACTGGGTAACACCTGAGAACATTTATCATGGCCCTGAAATGTGATTGCAGGAGAAAAATACCCTATCTGGGAACATAAAGCTTGATTATAGCTGAGTGGACCCAAACAGTTGTTATAATATGGGAGGAAGCTAAGTTATGTAGTTACAGCCATGGTAGTATATTGCAAATTTCATAAGCTTCTTTTATTTTACTAGGCTTGATTTTTAAGTATTCACACACAGCACTTCCTCAGCTCAAAAAATGTAAACTAAGAAGGTTTGCTACCCCTTGCAAGAGGCTATCGGATAGCAGTCTATTCCGTTGCCTACCAACACGGGGATCCTGGTTCGAATCCCCGTGTTGTCTCCAGCTTGGTCGGGCGTCCCTACAGACACAATTGGCCGTGTCTGTGGGTGGGAAGCCGGATGTGGGTATGAGTCCTGGTCATCGCACTAACTCCTCCTCTGGTCAGTCGGGGCACCTGTTCAGGGGGAGGGGGAACTAGGGGGAATAGCGTGATCCTCCCACGCACTACGTCCCCCTGGTGAAACTTTTCATTGTCAGGTGAAAAGAAGTGGCTGGCGACGCCACATGTACATATCAGAGCTCAGAGGAGGCATGTGGTAGTCTGCAGCCCTCCCCGGCTCGGCAGAGGGGGTGGAGCAGTGACCGGGACAGCTCGGAAGAGTGGGGTAATTGGCCGGATACAATTGGGAAGTAAAAGGGGGGGGGGGGATATTGGCATTCTTAGGGCTCCATCCTAGTAGAGAACTAGCAGCTTTTCTTTAAATAATTTAATAAATCATCAATAGTTAACTAATTTACAGAGAAATAGAGGGTAACATTCACATGCTAAAACATCATACTACTAACGGAGCTGTTTCAGTATGTTGTATAATATGTACTGATAACATCCATTACCGTTTCCTTCCAAATTTACTTGGTTTTATTGTGTATTAGATATTAACATAGATAGTCATATCCAGCCAATATCAGATATTGTAATATGCCGGACAAGTCTGTGGACGGACGATGGTGAAGTCAGACTGCAAAACCAGAAAAAAGCGAGTTTTTTTTTTTGGTTTTGCAGTCTGACTTAACCAAAAAGCCAAAAAACTGCAAAACCAGAGGTGTCGACATAGAGACGCTGCTGTGAGTCAAGTGGCCAAGGCGGAGGTAACACAGGGATTCGAATCAGGATCCCGTGTTGGTAGGCAATGGAATAAACCACTACAATACCCAGATTTAGTATTTTCTTGTCATCCACCAGGTTAAACCACACAATTCACAAAATGAATTACAAGGCAGCCTGAAACACTTGAGTGAATCCAACAATAGAAATACCAGGACAATCCATTGCATCTTGTCTGTCTTGGGAGAGATCAGAATCAGATCAGAAACACTATTAATCCCGAGGGGAAATTGGGTAACTAACACCCATCAGATCCCTCTGTTGCTCTCCCTGAGGCATATTTCCCCCCTGTTAAAGGGTTGTTTTTTTCAGGGAGTTGTTCCTTACCCGATGTGAGGGTCTAAGGAAATGATATTGTGTTGCTGTAAAGCCCCTTGAAGCAAATTTGTAATTTGTGATATTGGGCTACACAAATATAATTGACTTGACTTGACAAAAACAAGGCCCTTTATTTAATGTTTTAACAACTAAACACAGTACTACAAAATGTAGTGAACTCTGGTCATTTTCTGAGCTCGTAACTAAAATCATTCTGGGATACTGATGTTAAATGATGATCTGAGCGAAGCGCTATCCTGGCACACGGTTTGATTTGGAGAGTTCAACAAACCTCCATCAATCACAGAAATCAGGCACAGAAATCAGAATTACACAATATGATAATCACCGGGATGGAGAACGTGTCTGATGATTGCTACTGGTAACACTGGTAAATGGCACAGCTTGGTGGTTGGTCATTTATCACAAGTAAAAAAAAGAAAAATGCTGGAAAAAGAAAAAGGCACATAAACCGTGATACAGAACAAAAAATGTAAAATTGGTTCTTCAAGAACTAAATACATTCAAATCAATGCAGAACAAGAAAATTCATAACTAGGTGCATATTTTCAGTGTCTCACAAAAATTGCAGGGTTTTTTCCTCAGTCTTAAGCTTCAACTGAACTTTCTGGTGGTAATTACAAAGGACTTTCATCAGCTCCTCCATAAAAACTGATACAAAAAACCCCAAACAATATCGAACCTAGCTTTTGAAGAGGACGTCCTTAAAAGCCGCTATTGAAATACTGCTCTGCTGCCTTATTTCAATGTAAGTTTGTTTAAGAAGCAAGAAAACACGAGTGTTCCCATGTAGTTGAGGAGATGAGCCCACTTTTGATTGACCTCATCTCTAAATACTGAGGCATCTTCTGAAGAGGAGACATCCCCGAGTTAACAGCCCCTCATGGTATAGATGGGCAGTTTCTACACCGGGTACATTATGGGAGATGTCTGTCACATTATGAGTGAGCAGGGATGTAGTGGAGGGGTAACCCGGCTAAACTCACTTTCCACACCTTTCTAATTTGTAGAACAGAGTTCACTGACCTTTCTAAGCTCACATTAAACTTCACGATGTAAAGACGCATCATTCACAGTAAAGTAGCATCAAACTGACATTAGCTATAACGATGGCGTCTTTCATGGAGGAACAAACTAATGGTCATCTGAAAACCCCCTCCCCCCTTTTTTCCCCATTTGTACCTGGCCAATTACCCTACTCTGACCCCCCCCCTCTTTTTCTCCCAATTTGTACCTGGTCAATTACCCTACTCTTCCGAGCCATCCTGATCGCTGCTCCACCCCCTCTGCCGATCCGGGGAGGGCTGCAGACTACCACATGCCTCCTCCGATACATGTGGAGCCGCCAGCCACTTCTTTTCACCTGACAGTGAGGAGTTTCACCAGGGGGACGTAGCGCGTGGGACGATCACGCTAGTCCCCCTGGTTGCCCCTCCCCCATGAAAAGGCGCACCACACCGACCAACCAGAGGAGGTGCTAGTGCAGCGACCAGGACACATACACACAATCCAGCTTCCCACCCACTGTCTGTAGGGACGCCCGACCAAGCCGGAGGTAACACAGGGATTCGAACCGAAGAGCCCCTTGTTGGTAGGCATTGGAATAGACCGCTACACTACCCGGACGCCCTAAAAAAAAATGTTTTTTTATACTGGGGATTGTCCACCTTAAGCAGATCACAGACAAAAGAGCATAGTTTTACCTACATTGCCGACCACGTACCTTTGTTCATTCATATCTTTTCGTTAGGTTTTTTTTTCAGTTATCACCAATCTTTTAAGCCACTGCACGACTGTGCCATGCTAGACTCAAACAGGTGTTGCACCAAAATTTGTGACGCGTCAGATTATGACCCTGCCCTCAAAACACTCCATTTGCCCCCCCCCAAAAGATGCTAATCCTAATCTTAATCACACCAAACCTACATCTATTACCACCTGTCTCCAACCCAATACCTAACCTTAACCATCTTCAACTTTATGCCTCAACTTAAACTTATGTAAACCGCCGTTTCCTGACTGAAACACAGTGTTTTAGTGGAAAGGTCACATAATCTGACGTTTTTGTTTTGTCCAGCGTGCTTGGTTGGCACTTCTATTTGGTTCAGTTAGGAAAGAGGCACATTGATAAGGCACCCAAACATTCGGAGTGCGATACCGGCCCGTTTTCAAACGGTGCCAATGGGGACGGCATCGTTACTACACCGGTAATAAGCATCCAACACATAGTTCATTGGAAACACCATAATAGCGTAGACAGCATCCCATAGTCCTCACAGGGCCAGTGTGGGTTAGGCATGGTATGGGCACAGCGGGATCATGCCCATTGTAAACACACAACCCAACAGGATGGCAGGCAGATATTGTTCCGTACACATAGTTAAGTACAACAAAGTGCTCATGGGGTACCACACTAATAAGGCCCAGTACAGATGCAGCACAACGTGCACAGGAAGAAGAATATATGCTTTGTTGAAAGAAGAAAGCTCTATGTGAATCTAGGAAGTGGCTTTCTTTATCTTTAAAAGTAGGAAACTTTCATCCAAAAAGTTAATGTTGGTATTAAAGCACACAGGAAAATGAGGTGGGAATGCTAATCTGACACAAATGGGTTATAGTCATGATGATGTTTACATATTTTGTGACTGATGCAAGATCAGTAATCTTCCTTAAACACAGATGGTTTTGCTTATGCTGATATTCTGTGTGTTACTATGTACGGACATGTTGCTGTTTGACTCAGTGTGAGGTTGCGTTTGTTGGAGGTATTCATTTAAATCTCTGATCCAGGAGCATTACGCTCAGCCCAGACTAGACATTCATGTTGATTTCTGTCAACAAATTGAGGGGCTACATTACAAAACAAGTTAACTGCCTGCATTTATTTCATTGTCTAGTAGTTTAAAAAAAGTATCATGGTTTTATGTATGGTCCCAAAATTTCCCTGGTCCTGAAATTCCAAGTAACTAAATAAGTTTTAATTTCACGTCTGATGCCATTATCAGACAACAGGTGTCCCTATTTTTTCAGACCGTGAAAATCACCTCATGATGTCCAACCAAGGATTCACATGGAGGTTTGGTCTCATCTCTGGACAGACTTGGTTGAACAAGGAAAAGACAGCAAAGTGTTGTTGTGTACATTCTAGCAACAGTAAAGAATCCCATTTTTATACTCTCGCCCAAATCACTTTTCCTCTAATATCTAAACCGAAGCTCTACGTACTGTAGGAGCTCACACTGATTTAACAGCACAATGGGATAATCCCATCAGGTCCTGTGTATTGGTTAAGATTCCTCTCCAGCCCTCTGTTATTTTAATAATTACTAGGTTCAGTCACATTCTGATTGGCATCACCAAAGAGTATTAAGGTCACGGTCTACAGTCTTATCCCCAGTCTAATATTTCTCATCTGACACCCATCAGATACAAAATAAAAGAAGGATTTTCATTTTTCATTTCTGTTAAGTCATAATGGGTTAAAATTTGACACAAATCTCACCTCAGTAATCCATCATCCCTCCCCTTCCTCCTGTTTCCAAACACAGGTGTACAGATGCATCTTAAGTGCAGCTCACATGAATGGATGTTTGAACTCGTAGTTCATCCACATCAATTGCTGAAACATGGCTGACAGCTGGGTGTACACATACCCTGGCTAGTGAAGGAGAAATCACCCGGTCTTTTATTCAAAGTTGCAGCACTTCAAGCTCGGTATATTCACATGGATCAACGCTCCACTACACACAGGATAGCAAGGCGACCTCTTTAGGGACTTGTCTTCCTGTCTAGCATTTGTATCGCTGCCAATCAACTTGTGTAGAACTACTGAGGCTCAGTGTCATGTCCTGTAATTTTCCCAACTGATACAATTTACTGTTTCCTCCCAGCAGAAAATTAGCATGTTTTGTAGCTCTGAGTCTATTGATCACAATGATATCAGCTTATCCCGTGCTGGAGCATTAACAAACCAGCCCGTTGGTGATACTGTTTCTCCTTTGCCTCTGTGATTTTCGCCGATAGGTCCACTGGCTTCTCGAAGAAGTTCACCAGCGCCTGCTCTGTCAACAGAGAGGCCAGTATCTGAGAGTAGCTGACCGTCCACTCGTTCTCTGACCTCGAATTGCTACCACACCGAGTCTCATTATCCCAATCATCGCCGCCTTCAGCACCGAAGATGGCATGCACTTCACTGTTGCCTTCAGCCACTTCCTGTGTAGACTCCGTCTCTTCCTGTCCGCCGACCTCCGACGCCAAGCAGTGGCCGCGGTGGCCAGCCTCGCCGATCTGCAGCACCAGGCTGGTTACCTTGGCGATGGCCTGGAAGAGGTCGTTCTCCTCAGGGTTGCCATGAAACATGCTATAGAGTGTTTTACAGAACTGGATGAACTCGCGCTGCGGAGGAGAGGATGGCAGATGTAAATCTAATCTAATCACACAATCTCACACTATAAATTACTTAAATATAAAAAACACATTATGTGAAAAAAAATGAGTCATAATTTTCTTGTAATGTGTCATCAAGTAAATGAGCAACAATGCAGTTCTCAAAGTGACTTTTAAAGTGCCAAGAAAATAAGGCAATTGCTACAGTTCATGGTGTGGGATGGCAGCAGAGTTAAGTGATGGCCTCATTACCTGGTTCATCGGTGGAGGAGGTTTCTCCACATCTTTCTGCTTCTCTTTGACCAAGTCCTTCAACATCTGTTTCAGCTGCTCCTGGTAGTCCTTCACCTCCACTTCAACACCTACATAACATCCAAAATCAGGCTTCTAGATTTGCGTCCTGCCCCAACACAGGCCATCAGCACACTCACATACACGCAGGCACACATGCAGTCAGCCACTTACTTTAAACCAGGGTTCACGTTCACCCTCTACACCAGACACAGACATTCATGTATCATATAGAGCAGAGATGATGTAGGTTCTCTTTCCATCCATTCATGACACCAGGAGGTTTCATCGATTAGGCATACTCTAGGCAGTCAATGACACATGGTTCCCCATGCCCGTTGTGTGCAAGCACACACACACACACACACACACATACACACACACAAGTTTATCCTACAGGTAAATGAGCTTCTTTTTGTTCTTTCTTGGTTTTAACTTGCTCTTAAGTAAAGAACATTTCATTGCATGACGATGTACAAAATGTACTTTATAAACAAAGGTTGACTGATGAATGGAGGACACTGTGTCTGTGGACTTTACATTGGAAATGAAAGGGGAAATCCACCAGTCACGTTGCAGAGTCAGGTTTCATTGTATTCAAATACACATGACAAAGTTGAACGTGAACTTGAGTCAGCTAAAATTTCCCCCTCAAAATATTACTGTAGTTTCTGTATGCGTTTTGTAATGTTTGAGGAGGCAGTTGCTGGAATAATACCCTGCCGTTAACATACCAGAGGGTAAATCCACAAAAAGGGGTCTGGTGGTGGATAGCAGGGGGCTCTTCATCAGAGAGGAGTCATCTTCACTCTCCGTCAGAGCTGCAAATACATGCAGGTGCGCGCGCGCGCACCACACACACACACACACACACACACACACACAAACACACACACACACACACACACACACACACACACACACACACACACACAAATAGCATGCAAAGAAAGACATACACACAAATGTAAACACATACAAAATACAAATCACAAATGAGTCACGTGAATTTACTGTAGCTGGTTCCCGTCGTGTCTCCCCCCTGTTAATGGACAATGAATCAAGACAGAGAAGCCCTCACTCATCTGAAAAAAGGAGTGTGTTTTACCTGGCGGTATGTGAAGACGATAGAGGAGCTGTATCTTCTCATTCAGCTCCTCACAGTAGAAGGTATCTGAAACAAGAGAGAGGAGGTACCAGTGATGAGACTTTTCTTATCTACTGTCAAAGTCTCTCAGCTGCCCTAGAGAGACAGAGGAGAGCTCAACCGAGGGTGGCAGACCAACCAAGGCTCCTACCATTATAACTGACCCACATACTCTTCCTTTCACATGTTCAATGGGGGGGGGGGGGCACACACTCTGGGGGCAGTAGTAAGCAGTGTGAGTCAAACGTAAATTTTTATACTTCAATGAAATAGGTCATACATGGTGAACTGGATTTAGGTTAGCTTGGAGAGAGAAATTATTTTGGTTGGAAGTCATGTTTTGCAGGGTATGCCCTTTGTTCTCTATTAAAGGCAATTTTACCAACACAGACTTTCCTTGCTCAGACATTACCAACAGATGTTTCTTGTCATTCCTACAGCTTCCCATTCATTAAATCTACCCCAAATTATACAACATGCCCAAAACCAACAGATATAACAGTTCCCAATGTGCATAGTTCCACTAAGGCACCCCTCTTTAAACAATACACCCTGACCTGTGTCTTCCACATCTTTGGCCATTAGAACCTCAAGTGACTTGCTGAGAAATGTATAATCCTATAAAGTCCCATAAAAAACATTTTTATCATCTTGCTTTAGAATTGTTTTAAAAAGCACCCACCCACCCCCCCCCTTTTCTCCCCAATTGTATCCGGCCAATTACCCCACTCTTCTGAACCATCCCGGTCACTGCTTCAACCCCTCTGCCGATCTGGGGAGGGCTGCAGACTACCCCATGCCTCCTTTGATACACAGAGAGTCACCAGCCACTTCTTTTCACCTGACAGTGAGTAGTTTTGCCAGGGGGTGTAGCATGTGGGAGACTCATGCTATTCCCCCCAGTTGCCCCTCCCCCCTGAACAGGCGCTCCAACCGGCCAGAGGAAGTGCTAATGCAGTGACCGGGAGACATACCCACATCCGGTTTCCCACCCGCAGACACAGCCAATTGTGCCTGTAGGGATGCCCAACCAAGCCAGAGGTAAGACGGGGATTCGAACCTCCGATCCCCGTGTTGGTAGGCAACGGAATAGACCGCCACGTCACCCGGACACCAGAGCTCCCAATTTTTGGCATGATATTTACTTTCTCCTACTATCTCTTCTTTTATTATTATTATATGCGTTTACACACGTGCGTGTGCCTGTCCACAGCTAATTTCACATACTACTGGACCTACCAGTCTAATTTTTGTGTGAGCAGTTATGACTAATGACAAACGTCTCCTGTCTGCGATGACTCGAAACTTTCCAAAAACGTTAGTTCTCACTATCATCGCTCTCCTTCTCTCCGTTCAGTCTCACTCGCTCGACCAACACTGCTTTCCCTCGCTGCCCGCTCTGAGTTGACCGTGTGCATCTACGGTTAATCGGGCAGCCACAGGGTCAAAACATATTCGGGCCACGAGTCTTGAACGTAAACGAGAAGCCGGTCGTATTTTGAAAGTTAGCAAATCGTTTACTGCTAATCGCAGCTCAGGACGACAAGAGGAACAATAGATGAACCAAAAACAATAACCTCTTCATTTTCCACGGTTAGGGTTAGACCAAAATGGTCGGGTAGCAAACCTCTTTTTGGAAAGCGCAAGTTTGCATTCATGCGAGGGTCCGCCTGGGAGGCTGTGTATCCACAGACTGACAGGCAAAATGTTTTTGTTAGGTAGATTTTTTTAGGCTTGAGCGCTGCATATTCACAACTTTTTTCCCCCACCTATTTCCTGTTCAATCAACTTGGGCGCTGCACAAAAGTCTTAAAATGGCAGGAAAAACACTGGTTATTCTGTCCATGTGTGCGTGTATCTGTCCTCTGCTAATCTCACATACTACTGGGCCTACCAGCCTAATAATTGTTGTGCACAGTTCTGACTGTATGATCAAAGCTCTCTCATGGTTGCGGTGATTCAAAACCGTTGAAAAACCTGCTTTATACCGCAATTGAGTGCTACCTTCTCAGCTGAAGAAGGGGAGATACGCCTGACGGGGATCTGCACTCTACTAGTTTGTGATTTGTTACTTATAGCGTCTTGCAAATCAAAATAAGCTGAAATTCACGTAAAACGCATAACAATCATGGTTTGATAAAAACTGCAGTGTAAAATTCATTACTGACACCGCCACACATCCAAAAAGGAGCCCCAAAATCTAGCGTAGCCCCTTGTAAGCTCATAGATGTTTTATACCCAGCACAAGAATACCAGGAAGACGTCATGCTCATAAGTTACACAAGTTCACTGCAGCAGTTTGTTTTGAAGTTAATGTTAAAGATGACATCACCCTCATCTGTTTTCCTTTACTTCGCCTCTTGTTCCATGTAGCAGTGGTGCCTTTTTTTCCCCTTTTTTTTCCTGGGCTCCTGGGTTATTGATTTTTGCCCCTAAAAGCTTTGTGGGCAGCGTGCCAGAGCGGATGGATGGCCTACAGGAGAGCCTGGAGGGCAGGGCCCCCAGCAGGCATCAGTTTTCATGCCATGTATGGAAACTTGTTTGCAAATGCTTGAGTTTTATACGTATAGGCTCATGAGACAGAGATAGACACTCAAGCGCAGCTTCAATCTGTATCTCCATATCTGCATTTTTTTCTGTTTCTCATCAACCTTATCTCCCTCTGTGTCTCTTTCTCATGTCTCTCTAACATCAGCCAAATCCTAGTTATCCCAGTGGCTAAGAGTAGTGCGTTCTCTTTACCCAACATCAATATCGGGACTGGGCTATCCTGAGAAATCAGCCTCAGCTATTGAAATAGTGAAAGTAGAAAATTCAACTTTGGA
The DNA here is from genome assembly GCF_029633865.1 of Lampris incognitus. Classification (NCBI taxonomy): domain Eukaryota; kingdom Metazoa; phylum Chordata; class Actinopteri; order Lampriformes; family Lampridae; genus Lampris; species Lampris incognitus. The sequence goes on along the minus strand of NC_079221.1, from coordinate 29,320,317 downwards.
CTCCACATCTCTCTCTTACCTGCTTTTACTCTTTTTCTCCCCTCTGACTCACCATAACCTTCTTAAGACTCTCTTTCTCTCCCCATCTCTTTCCCTTTTTCTTTCTCACATCTTTCTGCTTACTCTCTCTCTGTGTCTCTCTCTCTCACCCAGCCAGCAGGCAAACTCCCTGAAGGTGATCAGGTTGTCCCGGTCCTGATCCAGTAGGGTGAAGGTCCTGTTGGCCACGGTGTCCGTGTGGATAGCCCCGCACAGCCACGGTGTCAGCAGCACATACAGGCTCTTGAATTGGGCCCGGTCGACCCGGTACTGCTCCAGGTAAGGCCGACCCGGGTCATGGTGCTGCACTGTGCCCCCGTCCCCCCAGTAGAGGTTGATGAAGTGCTCCGTCTGCAGGGAGGGAGAGGGTGGTTTGTGGTATACGAGGAAGGATGAGGAAGGTTTGGGCAAGTGAGTGAAGGAAGAGAGGAGAAAGAAAGAGGGTAGGAAAACCAGAGAGATAAAGAAAGGGAGTACAAAGGAGGAGAGAAGGGGAAGGAGGTGTGTAGAGACAGAGGGAGAAATAGACAGTTTGGGGAGAGGGAGAAGGAATTAGAATCAGTTGCTTTGGCAAAGTAGGTTTGCACTTACAAGGCATTTGCTCTGACGGGTTGTTTACATAGGTAGCAATGAATATGACAACGCAGTTAAAAATAAGGACCCACCAATATCACTTTTTCACTGCCGATACCAATTCAGAGTACAGCTAAGTATTGGCCACTAACTAATCAATTCGATCCATTTCTTCTGTTGAACAGTGCAGTCTTAGACCATTAGTTTGGGTTAATTGGCAAAATAAATAAGATTGAATTGGTTTTTTTCCACAATTGAAGAAATATGGACTTCCATGTGTGTAAAATGTAGTAAATCAAGGAATTTTGCTTTTATTTATGACTTTACTCATGGCTTTTGGTATCAGATTTTAGTTTTGGGTAAAAGCTCCAATACCAATTACTCCATTTTAGCCTGGTATCACCCTGATATCTGATACCACCCTGATATCTGATAACAGCATCAGTAAAGCCCTCATTAAAAAGATGGATAAAGATGGACAAAAGACGGATAAAGTGTAACTAGGCAAGAAAAGTAGTAATAGAGGGAAAGACGGGTGGAGAGAAGAGGGGACAAAAGGGCTAAAAGTTTGAAAGGAGGGGTAGAGAGGGAAAGACAAAGTGAAGCAAGTGAAAACAAAAGAGGAGGAATGGAAAGAGAAGTGGAGATGGAGGTAGGAAGTAGGACTGATGAGGTGGAGACATTTAAAGGAATGCGATAGAAAGGAGAGAAAAGAAAGCATTGTTGTATCAGGAATTTTTTTTTGTATAGCCCACCTCAAAAATGGCAGTTAGAGACCTCTTTTACGTTTTAAAAAAGACATTTAAAATTAACTTGAACACTCATGACAACATTGCACAAAACCAACCAAGACATGGGCCAAGTGACTGTTCGCCATGAGAAAACCAGTGAGACAGAGGTCTCCTTAATCTTTTTTTTTTGGGGGGGGGGTCCCCCTTTTTCTCCCCAATTGTATCTGGCCAATTACCCCACTCTTCTGAGCTGTCCGGGTCGCTGCTCCACCCCCACTGCCGATCCGGGGAGGGCTGCAGATTACCACGTGCCTCCTCTGATACATGTGGAGTCGCCAGCCGCTTCTTTTCACCTGACAGTGAGGAGTTTCACCAGGGGGATGTAGCACGTGGGAGGATCACGCTATTCCCCCCAGTTCCTCCTCCCCCCTGAACAGGCCTCCCCGACCGACCAGAGGAGGCGCTAGTGCAGCGACCAGGACACCTACCCACATCCAGCTTCCCATCCACAGACATGGCCAATTGTGTCTGTAGAGACGCCGGAGGTAACACGGGGATTCGATCCTGCACTCTCCATGTTGGTAGGCAATAGAATAGACTGCTACGCTACCCGGATGCCCCCTCCTTAGTTAATCTTTAATAGGCCAACCTGAATCGACGGGTCTCCTAATCTGAGAGGAGAGACTGAGAGATAGATAGATAGATAAATAGATAGACAAAGAGGCAGACAGTTACAGGGAGAAAGACAGAGGGAGAGGGAAGGAAAAGCAGTGAGAGGGAGATACTAAAAGAAAAGGAGGGAGGTAAAGGAGGAAAAAGAAGGCGTGGTGGGGATTTGTGATACAAAATAGTTCTGTGGTAATGTACCAACAACAAACACACACACACACACACACAGAGTGGTGTGAATCAGGATATTGTAATGACGGGTAATCTGTTTTTCTTACAGTAAAGGACGCTAAAGCATTTTTATTTCCCGCCGTGCAGGTCCATTACAGCACTTGTAAAATCCTGTAAAAATCCTATTTTCTGATGACAACACATAAAAACACTGTTTAGTCAGGACCACTGGTGGGATTGGGGGTTGGGGGTGGTGGACAGAGAAGCAAAGATGTGTCAAGTAGGGCTGTAGCCAACCAAAGATAATCTTGGTCAACTGACGTCATACCTACACTTCATATAATTCATTGGTACTGGGGGGAAAAAAATCTGCATGTTATTATCTCTAGATTCACTAAATTGGCCACAGTTCAAGGAGTGCACTCTACCTGGTAGCCTGATTAGCCTAAATGAATTATAAGTAAATGTAAAAAGCTAGTATTTGCAACATATTTAGCAATTTTTAACCTAATTATTTTATACTGAAATGAAAACAACAGACTCAGAGCCAACCACCTTGGTGTGCCCATATTCATATGATTTTTGCAAACAGAACTATATCAACAGGTGAGCCAAAAACAAGAACTATTGAGGAACATGCAAAATATTTTTATATAATTTTTTTTGTCTTATTTCATAATAATAATAATAATAAACAGGCCTGTGAGATCGTGGATACAAGCGCCTGAAATGAGTTTCCTCCATAGGGTGTCTGGGCTCAGCCTTAGAGATAGGGTGAGGAGCTCGGACATCCGGAGGGAGCTCGGAGTAGAGCCACTGCTCCTTCACATCGAAAGGAGCCAGTTGAGGTGGTTCGGGCATCTGATTAGGATGCCTCCTGGGCGCCTTCCTTTGGAGGCTTACCGGGCACAGCCAACTGGGAGGAGACCTCGGGGTAGACCCAGAACTCGCTGGAGGGACTACATGTCCAATCTGGCCTGGGAATGCCTTGGGATCCCCCAGGAGAAGCTGGAGGGCATTGCTGGGGAGAGGGACATCTGGAGTGCCCTACTTGGCTTGCTGCCACCACGACCCGACCCCAGAAAAGCGGCTGATGATGAATAAATTAACCCTCAACTATTTTTCCAGCCCACACTGTGTGACGTCCGACTCTGAACATAAAGATACGCGGGTGTGATCTCAAAAACACAAAATAGCCTGTTCACTTAAAATGTTTCCTCTTAAATACAAAAAAGGCAAGTCCATTTTAAAAAAGAACACTTATTAAACAAACCAGCTGAGAACAGTAAATGTTGAGTAAGTTAGACCTTGCAGTCTCCACTATAGTGGGTGACTTTAAAGTTGTGAAAATGGGGGTGTTTTGAAAACAAATTTAGTCTGTCCGTCCCACCACCTAAAATAATGAATTAATCCTGGAAGGTTACTGGTGTAGCGCTTTTCTCCTTATGAAAGTAACACTTGCAATTGTCTGACCAATGAGAATTTGGACGGACTAGCGCATATCGACCAACCAATCCTCCGGGAGACCACAGCCCTAGTGTCGAGGATTAAAACATACCTTGAAGAGCTCGTAGACATCGGCGAGGTCCTCAGGAGAGATGGACACATCAGGGGTCACGACCCTCAGCTGTACACAGAGAGAGAGAGACACAGAGGTTAAAGGAAGATGGCATGAGAGTGGATGACAGGAACATTTATGTGACCAGAGTCCTGCCCAAAAGTCTCCTGAAAAGGTGTAGTTTAGGAAAGAAATTTGTTTTTAATGACAATTTGACACAATTCATGGTTGTGCAAGATACAGCTGACTCATTGAGGGTGCTGTGAAAACACTTTGTGAAATTGAAAATATCAGCCATACTCCATATATTAGATCAGGCTGTGACTTGTGACTAAACATTTCAATCTCTGATAGTTGTTTAGTGTCAAAAGTTTACATCGAAGAAGAAAACAACATCAGTGGAGGGTACTAAGGAGAGTATTTGTACCCTGATAATTTAACAAGGTGAAGCATTTTCTCTCTTCCCCTCCCGAACAAGTGGATTTGGAGGCACGTTGACCCACTACAATTAAGTGGTAACTATGCACTCGGCCACGCTGCGCTTGAGACAAACCTTTTTAAATAACATCCTCAACGTTTTGGAAAACTCTTGAGCCATATTTAAATATTCGACAGACTCATCGCTTGACATTTGATCTACTTCCAACAAAAGGATCCATTCAGTAACACTGAATAGAGCGAAATAGTCCACAAGGTACGCAACAGTAAAATGTGGTGAGATGTTAAATTCTGCGAGAAAAGCGAGAGAGAAAGAGAGAGAGAGAGAGAGAGAGAGAGAGAGAGAGAGAGAGAGAGAGAGAGAGAGACTCACAGCATTCTCTTTCGTGGTGTCTTCGTGTGCCTGCAGCACCTGGATCCTGTGTCTACAACGCAGCCTCTCCAACTGCCTCACGCTCAGGTCTCCAAATTTCTAACAAAAGGCAGCAAAGAGAACAGGATCCATTTAGATTACATTAGAGATGCTTTAATATGCTAAAATATGTATAATTGGGATTAGACTAGATTAGATTAGATTAGATTAAGGGGAAATTTTAATGATGGCCATAAGGAAAATTGGATTGCATCAATCCCAAACAGAGAACAAGATACAGACATAAGAAAATCAGATATACACAGAAATAGAGCAAATGATGTACTCAAACACAACGCTACCATCAAAATAATGATAGCGACAATGATCAGCAAGAAAGACGTTGAAAGTCTAGGGCATGTTACAAAGATATATGACAGCAAAATATGAAGTGTGTAAATGTGAATGTATATGTGTGCATGCGCACCTGCACACGCACTACACTAAAGTTTGTTTTGTGTCAAGTTACTTTTCGACTAAATGTGGGTTTAAATTACTTCTATTTGGTCAAGGAGAAAGAGTTCCTCATTTTTAACATCTAGATCTTAAATTGTGCCACTTACAATATCCAACAAACGTAAAATAACTGTAAATCATTGTTCTGTTATATTAAGTAGCCCTAACACCATCTTCCCCCTTGACTGCTCTCTAGTGGCATGGAGGAATACTGCAGCAGTGTGTCTACAAGCCAAGGCAAGTTTATTTGTAGAGCCACTTCATATATAGACAATAAAGATAAAAAGAATATTTTAAAAAGGAATTGAAAGGAATAAAATAACCCAAACTAGTCAAACAATAAAAGGCTAATTGAATGGAGACAGAACCTCCCAATGAAACACGCTGAAATTAAGTCCATAAATTTAACTATTTCAGCCCAGGGAAACTCACTCGAACAACACTCTGAGAATAGACTTAAGTACTCCTTAACTTCTTGTTGGTTGTTGGTCAGTATTTGCCAAACACAATAAATATACATGATTTAGATTAAATCACAAGTGACATGAAACCCATAACAAAAATTAGCCACATGGCCACTGAGGTGACCCTAAGCAGTTCCACATTATAGTTACACGACCCAATCTGGTTGATTAGTAGCCTGTGAATTTAAATCACTGAGTTGTGATTATCGTCATTTACATAGGTGTTTGCTAGGTTAGACACACACAGACAGTGATCCAAAATATTTTCAAAACACTCATTTGGGATGTGTTTAGTAATCTGGCCTGTAGACAAAAGGGTAGGGATGGGAATATGAATTCTATAAAGGGTAAAGGTACAAAAGGTAAGGTTTTTATACACGTGTAATAAATTGGGTCTTCAAGGATGTAATTTACAAGTTCACAGTACAAATGTGTGCATCTACTTGACAGCTATGCAAATACCACAAGCTTCTGGAGTCTTTTCTAGATATCCTCAGGCACCATTAGCCTTCCTACTGTTCAATCAGAATCAGAATCAGAATCCTTTATTCATCCCTGAGGGGAAATGCATCATTTTGTCCCTTGTGCCTTTTGTGTAAGTATCCCCACCAAGTCAAATTCCTTGCACGTTAAAATAAACTTAGCAATGAGTATGCATGTTCTAATTCTGAAAAAAATGGCAGTACGTTGTAACACGAAGATAAATAAATATTGCTGCTTTGCAGAAGCAGCAGAAGCACCTTCACATTCTCTGCTGTCCACCTGCCTGGCCCATATTTTATCAATTTCAAGTCAAGGCAAAAAAACAAAACAAAAAACAATCTGAACTTAAACCGTCTGTCTGTCTGCTTTGTTCCTACCTCGTAGGAGTCATTTATGAGCTCGGTGATGTATCTATGGCCCACAGAGGCACTGCTGCTGGTCTCCTCTTCTGTAGGTGGAGAGGAAGGTGGAGAGGAGGGCTCATCACGCCGCACCTGGTCAAGAAAACTGCCCAGCAGAGGGGATGGAAAAGAAATAAATCCACAAATCAACCAAACTTCTATTTATATAGTGCCATTTCATACATTAAAATGCAATACAACATGCTTTACATTAACAATTTTTAAAAAGCGTTCATCAGTACAAAGAATAACAGCAGGTGTGTCTGTGTGTCTGTGTGTGTGTATAGGATCTAGTGTATATGAGTTTGCTGATGTGCAGTGTTGAGGAAAGATATGAAAGTTGGCTAGGGTAAGTGGGGGCAGATGGGGTCTTGGTTTGTCTCCCATATGACTGGACACGATGGTTCAGGTGAAGAGGGTGTAAAGTCTGTGTGAGTATATGTTAATAGCTACTAGTGGTGCTGGGGTGGGCTGGGTTGGGGTGGGGGGGTATGCCTGTGAGCAACAAAATACATTCCAGGAGAAAACGATAACATGCATAGATTTTGTCAGGTAGGGCATGTACATTTGTATGCGTGTGTGTGCACAAGAGGGACGAGGAAGGTCTAATAACACGTGTGCACACAACCACACTCAACAGAAGCATGCACATCAAAGTTTACAACGTCAATCACAACAATGCATAGTACACAAAATTACACACAGAGGAGAAGCATTCAAGTGGGGGAATATGTGTGTGCATTTACTTTGTAAAAAAAAAAAAGTAAATGCACTTGGTCCTTTTGCAGATCAAGAACTAGTGCACTTTAAAATTATCACTGAATATGCGAAAATTATGTGCTTTCAGTTAAACTGCAGGAGCACATATCCCGTTTTCAAACAGCAAAACTATTTGTTTTGCTGATCGAGAGCCTTTATTTTCCAGTCGGACTAGACATCCCAAAGACATGTACCAACACACACAAAAACTACCTCGTGAGAATCATGAGTGCCTGTCCATCATCTGCACTGGCATAAAGCTGCGTGGCGTTGGCATCCAGCACGGCCAGCCCCAGCTGGAAGATGGCTTTGATCCCGCAGAAGAAGAAGCAGTCAACCACGCACACGGCACTGTGGAAAGGCATCACGCTGAGGAAGAGAGTGAGGAACCAGGAGAGGGACACGGAGGAGAGAGGCGAGAGGTCGGCAAAGTGCTCGGCCAGATCGGGCAAACGCTCCCGGATGAGCTCCTCGAACACCGACTGGTCTACCTGGGCACCTGTCGCGAGAGAGCAACGAGTAAAGACCCCCAAAATGAAGAAACCCTGGCAGGAGCAAAGAAAGGGAACCTGAACTCATGAAGCAGTTGGGAGGCTGATGGATGGGGAGACCATTTTTTTAAATTTTTTTAACCAGAGAGCCCAGGTAAAGCCCCAGTGATATGAATATCTGCCCTATAGCGCCCCTGAGCATGTAATGTAATTTCTACCACCTTCAACGGTGCAGTTTTGCGGTTGCCCTTTGACCTCAGTATAGAAGCAGGTTTGGACAAAGACAACTGAAGGGATAGGCAAGACAACAAAGGACAAAGAATAAACATGTGGTGTATGTGAACACACACACACACATAACCGTTTTACAGATTACATGATTATGTTGTGCTAGTGAGCAAAAAAAATTTTTGTTCCCATTTATGACTATAAATGTCAATCACTGTGAGCAAACCCTGCTTCACGCATACAGACCAATAGTAATAAACGTCCTCTTTGCAGAATACTGTGTGTGGGGGACATACACGTTCAGAGTTTTGAGGTCAAATGTGTTTGTAAAAACCGCAGAAATAGTACCTTTTAACCATTGTAAAGTATGTTACAACCATGTTGTTACAAGCAATAAGTAAAACTAGAAAGGCAAGGATGATGATGAGGGAGAGCAGTTGTCCATCCACCCATTATCCAAGCCGCTTATCCTACTTGGGGTCGCGAGGATGCTGGAGCCTATCCCAGCAGTCATTGGGCAGCAGGCTAGGGAGACACCCTGGGCAGGCTGCCAGTCCACCACAGGGCTGACACATTCACACCTAGAGACAATTTAGTACGGCCGATTCACCTGACCGACATATCTTTGGACTGTGTGAGGAAACCGGAGCACCCGGAGGAAACCCACGCAGACACGGGGAGAACATGCAAACTCCACACAGAGGACGACCTGGGATGACCCACCAAGGTTGGACAACCCTGGGGTTCGAACCCAGGACTGTCTTGCTGTGAGGCAACTGTGCTAACCACTGCACCACCGTGCCCGGAGAGCAGTTGTATGAAAATATTTTTTGTGGCATGGAACAGCAATATACTACAAAATAATGTAGCTGTACTTTCAAAAATACATCATAGCCATATGTTTAAGGGTTGTTTTAAAAGCCAACTTAAAAGCATTGGACTGGGTTCCTGTGTGTGTGTGTGTGTGTGTGGGGTGGGGGGCGTATTTGTATGCATGTCCATGCACCAAGAAGGAGGGCACTCTATGTGATAAGTCTTCAAGTCATATGGTTTATTTATGGTTGTGCAGAACTAAGTCGATTAATCAAAGTTAATTTTAATAGCACATTTCATCCATCAAAATCCTTGTAAAATGTGGATAAGAGTTTGGGTTTTTGTGTGTGTGTGTGTGTGTGTCTGTGTGTGTGTGTGTGGGGGGGGGGGTCAGACACAAATCCTTGTGCAGGTAAAGGATGAATGTATGTTCAAATCTGTCTAAGTGCAAGTGCTATGGGGCAATGGTGGGGATGTGGTTAGAGCCTGATGTGTGCCTGACAAGAAAATGGTCATCGCACACAGTTAAAGCCAAAGTAGATGATCGCAAAATGAAAAAAATTAAGGAGCAAAACACTTTCTAAAAACACAAAACCAACATGCGCAGCCTGTTTTTATCTCCATCAGGCGGTAGCCTGGAGGAGATTATGCGTTTGGTTACGAGTATAAGTCTGTGTGTGTGTGTGTGTGTGTGTGTGTGTGTGTGTGTGTGTGTGTGTGTGTGTGTGTGTGTGTGTGTGTGTGTGTGTGTGTGTGTGTGTGCCCACAGCTAATCCTGCATACTACTGGGCCTGTCAGCCTAAAAAATGTTGTGCCCGGTTATTGCACAGCTGTACAATGAAATTACGTGCAACTCCCTAGTGGTACAAAATAAAAAAAATAAAATATATACAAATAGTCAAAATACAAATAGAGGCACATTTGCAGCACAATCAACATATATAATGACTATATGATCAAGAACCGCTCGTGGTTGCAGTGATTCAAGACCTTTGAAACACGTTTGTTCTCGCTATCGCTGCTCCCTCTCTTCATTTACTCTCTAGCTCGCTTGACCAACGCTGCTCTCTGTCGCTGCCCAATCTGAGTCACCTGTAAATGTGAGTCGCGCATGCAGACGGTTGACTTAGATCAGGTAGCATCAGTGTTTAAGTCTTGAAAGTAAATGAGAAGTCGATTGTATTTCGCAAGTCAGCACATCATTCACTGCTGATTCCCAGCAAAGGGGAACTATTTTTGGATGAACCAAAAATAGTAAACTCAGTCTTTATTTTCATAATATAATAAAGCTGGGTAAACAGTTTTCTATCACGCATATGCAACTCACATCTACGGCTGACTCAGATCGGGTAGCGACATGATCAAAGGTTATTAACAGAATTTTGGTAATCAAAAAAATAAAAAGTTATAAAGGATCAACTTCCTCCATGTTGCAGTCAAAACAGGAAGTGTTGCAATCATTGGGCAGCAGGCGGGGAGACACCCTGGACAGGCCGCCAGCCCATCACAGGGCCCACACACACACACACACACACTCATTCCTAGGGACAATTTAGTACAGCCGATTCACCTGACTTACATGTCTTTGGACTGTGGGAGGAAACCGGAGCCCCTGGAGGAAACCCACGCAGACATGGGGAGAACATGCAAACTCCACACAGAGGATGACCTGGGATGACCCACCAAGGTTGGACTACCCCGGGGCTCGAACCCAGGACCTTCTTGCTGGGAGGCGACCGCGCTAACCACTGCACCACCATGCCGCCCTCAGCTTTATTATATTATGAAAATAAAGACAGGGTTAGTGTTAGACCAAAATGGTCACATAGCAAACCTTTTCTTTTTGGGATATTAGAATAGGTCACATTCGTGCTCGGGTCCGCCTAGGAGGCTGTGCATCCACAGACTGACAGGCAAAATGTTTTCATTAGGTAGATTTTTTAGGCTTGAGTGCTGCATATTAACCCCCCCCCCCCAATTTTTCCAGTTCAATCGAGTTGGGCACGCTGCGCTAAAGTCTTTTAATGGCAGGAAAAACACTTGTTATTCTGTCCATGTGTCTGTCCACTGCTACCTCACATACTACTGGGCCTGTCAGCCTATTGTGCACAGTTCTGACTATATGATCAAGGACCTCTCGTGGTTACAGTGATTCAACACCTTTGAAAAACCTATTTTATAGTACCACAACTGAGTGCTAACTTCTCAGCTGGTTTTTCACCCAAGTCCAAGCACCAGAGAAGGGGCGATACGCTTGGCGGAGATCTGCACTCTAACTGAGTGCACTCCTGTAGTTTGCAAATTAAATACACTTTATGAATAAAATCTGATTTGGTGCACACGATCGTTGCCAAAAGCTACAAAGAAACCAGAAACATCCGTTTTCTAAAGGAACATTTACAAAGAGGAAATTGTTCCAATTGCACTGTGCATGCGGTCAATAAATAGCTTTACAAAACACAGGAAATTAGCCTGGTGTGTCAGGAGCCATGGAGTGGCTGAAAAAAAGCCACTGGGCTGTTTTGTGTTTTACAGAACAAGGAATAAAAACACCTGAGATAAAATTAACAACACTGAAAAAAAACATTATTTAAAATGACCAAAGACTTTTATTCTAAACTCGGTTAAATATTTTCACCTTCGCACCTTCTGTGAATCAAGGATTGCTTCTATTGCAGCCATGCTCGTTAAAGCTCTAGATTCCTGTTGCTCTACAGAATGTAATCCACTTGGTATGTGTTCACTATCACTTCTATAATAAAACCTTGACCTCTCACCTATGACTCTGCGGTTGAAGTAGTCAGGCAGCATCCTCTCACACACAGCCACCAGCAGCCAGAAAGCCTCTTCCTCTTTAGCGTACAGCAGCAGCACTGATGCAAGGATATTCATAGACTGGGAAAAGATAAAAAACAAGAGAGAAACACGAGGATGAGCTGCCATGTAGCAAAACCACAACAGCATCCCGTCTTAATAGGCATTAGTAGACACAACCACAGAGAGCCACGGGACAGGGCCAAGACACCATAAACCAGGTAGGGCTGGGTGATATGGACAAAAGCAAACATGATATTTTTGGACCAAATACCTTGATATCGATATTGTGATGACATTGTGGGGATGACTATTGGTGCTCTCACAAAACATTTACACAATCAGAATTTCAATAAATAATCATTAGTAATGTCTATATAATAACTAAGTGGGTAAGGGCAAATATTAGAAGAGCTAGAACAGTCTGGTAAATTCAGAAAATTAAATCATTTTACTGTAATGCAGCCTTTAAAACCAGGAAAAGACAACACTTATACCATAATCACGATATTACGATATCCAAAATCCCAGACGATATCTAGTCTCATACCATGATATCGATATAATATCATTATATTGCCCAGCCCTACATGGGGCAGAAACAAGCCTGAGTTGCCACTTGAGAGAACGAGATTGAGAGAGAGAGAGAGAGAGAGAGAGAGAGAGAGAGAGAGCGCGAGAGAGAGAGAATAAGGGACAAAGCTAGTGATACCACAGAGAAGATTAAGAATTACAGAGCAGGGAATAAACAGCATGAGAAAACAGATTGTGTCCATCAAAATTTTGTAATGGCAATTTTGTGCGTGTGTGACTCTGAAAACAGAGTAATACAAACATCCCAGTTACACCATTGGCACCATCACATGCGGATCAAAAAATAGCACCATTGTAGACCATGGACCTGGCGGTACCTGGCAGTATCCGATCTTGGGGTTGCGATGAGCGTATGCGGTGAGGACCCGTCTGAGCGCAGCGATGCCCGTGGGGTTTTGGAAGGCAGGATGGTCCGGCAGAGACCGGTGGAGGTCCCTCTCAATCTCCTCTGTCGCCAGGCTGCTCTGCCCCATTGACTTCTGGACAAGATTCGCATAATAACCCTCGTGAGCGACCAGCTCAGAGCATGCATCTGAGTCAGAGTAGCACAAACAAACAAACACAAAATCCCAATATTACTTTCTCTGACAAAATGTTTCCCGTTTCATACAGCAGCACATAACATAAATACAGACACAACACGAACCTAAGTATGACTGGGCCTGTAGGGGAGGACATGTTGGATGGTGTTAGTTTGGTGTTGTCATCTCGAGTAGCAGTTGGTTCTCAACCTCAGCGGGTTGGGTACCTCCAGGAGGTCAGAGGAATATTTATTTTAATGACTCTTTTTTATTATTCAATGCTGATGTTAAAAATGCAATAAATACACATATCATCAATGACTTAAATGCAATACTTAATTTTTTTAAATGTAATTAATTATAGCCATTAAGTGTCCTATAGTAATTTGCTGAGATAAGAAATCATCTTTATGTCCCAAAATGAATCTTAATGTCCTTTTTTTTTTCTTCTTTCATAGTGAATCATGGTATAGTCAAAGTCTCTAAACTTAAATGACTTACATGACTTGAAATGAAGGAAAAAAAAAAGTTCATTGTTCCAACACTGCAACGAGGGAACGCATGTAGGCTGCCATTTGATTTTAGTATAAGAAGGTTAAGACACTGCGGAGGTTGGGGGTGTGAATCCTGCTGCGGACAGCCATGCTAAATATATATTCCCCTTTCTGTAATGGAAATACTGCGAACCGCTTCAGCTGGAAGCATTCACCAAACACATTTGACAAGATTACCAGCTGTGGTCACAGAACCATTTTAATGGTTGCTCATCTCATTTCCCATTTGCAGAAGGGAAATTACGCCGGTTAGAGTGTCTGAAGTGACCAGTCTGTCCCCACAGTCTGAAATAATCCAATTTCAGAGAATTATCCTCCTCTGAAAATGAAAATGTAGTTAGGCAAGTAACTTTTAGAGGTTCTTCATAATAACAACAAGAGAAATCCGAGATGGTTCGTTAAAAAAAAAAAAAGCCAGCTGCAAATTAAGGTTCATAAACACCGGCTGTATTTTGTTGAACCTGCTACATGTGGGTAGCCGACAGACACCTTCAGGGATATTTCTGTACTGAGGAGTACAGAAAGTACAGAACAGTAACAGAAAGTACAGTAGTCAGTACAGTAGAGTCCAGCCTCTGTTGGAGCTTAAATTAACCTTTGATTAGACCCTGGATGTATTTTGGAAGTCAAGATGCCTTGTGGGTTGTGATAAACAATATTTTGAATATGCATGATCTCCAACCCTTGTACTAAATGTTTTTCTCTCAGGCCCACTATAATAATAAGAATAAGAAAATGGGATTTTAAAGACTTATCATAATTTGGAGTCACAGCATTCTGCATATGGGCATGTTTACATCAGGGCATCACCGGTAGGAATAACTGCATAAGTAAGGGGTCCCGAGCCCAAGATGTGATAAAACACTTGTTTAATTTGTGAGAAACATGTTCCCTTGCTTTAATAAGTTAATTAATTTTAATTTGTGCTTTTTCAAGGAGGTCGGCGCTGACCCAAAATGACGCGACAGTCACTGAACCGTCACATTGCTGCCCCATATGAAAGAATGTCAAATCTGTTTCCATTCAAAGTTTTACATCAAGTAATGATTTGGCAGCCTTTCCACTGGGGAACAAAAAAAAAACCCCAAACATCTGTTGAGCATTACACTGATCTGATTTGATTATTTATGGTGCATGCATAAATACTATCTTTAATCTCCACAGTTGTGTTACACAGAACAGATGGATTAAAATGCATACACACAAAAACAAAAACATACACAACTTTACAAATTTACCAGAGAAAGTCATCCAAAGCTCCCCTCGTAGTGACTCAGGGATGCCCATGGCCACCAGTTTTTGGATTTTGTCTGTGCGAAACATGTGGACGCCCCGTCCATACTCTGAGAAATGTTCCTCCCAGAGCCTCTCCTTCACGTGCTCCATACTCTACATACACACACACACACACACACACACACACACACACACACACACACACACACACATACACACACAATTCAAATATTACTACTTAGATAAGAATATTTCCAATAAAAAGCACACAAGCACAAACCCTGCCCTCTCTTATAAACCCACACTGGAGCATTGAAGACCTTGGTCTTCAAATCATTTTATTTTCAGTCCATCCAGTTAGGTAGACTTGTATCAAGGCTACAAAAGTATGGCAACCTGATTTTGCTCCAGCTTCAGAAAGAAAAAACCTCCAGATAAATGTAGGGGATCAATGAATTAATCACTGACAGACAAAAATGTTGACTTTTTTAAGATGGCACTCTCACTTCTCTAACCAGGGGCTAGTGTGGAAAACCAGGACTGTTTTCATGCCAGCGCTGTGACCCGTTTACTTCTTCAAAGACGAACCTCCGTCGTCTGATGGCTGACCCGGAGCTGGAGCAGCACTTTTCAAGCTTTCTATTTTAGCTCATCACGTTTTAAAAATCATTATGGAAGCTTGTTGTCGTGGACTCGGACTCAGTCTTGGCAAAATATAAAACAAATAAATGAATGAATAGAGAATGACCAAATAAATTAATAACTCTGAGTTCGATCACATAAGCTTGCACACACAGACATGTTTTTTGTTACATATGCCAGTATTGACTAGCAAGTGCATTCTCAGCATAATAGTACTGAATTCAGAGGACGGTCAAGTCACTCCAGTCATTCTGTAAGAACCAATAATCGGGGGCGTCCGAGTGGCGTAGCGGTCTATTCCGTTGCCTACCAACACGGGGATGGCCGGTTCAAATCCCCGTTACCTCCGGCTTGGTCGGGCGTCCCTACAGACACAATTGGCCATGTCTGCGGATAGAAAGCCGGATGTGGGTGTGTGTCCTGGTCGCCGCAGTAGCGCCTCCTCTGGCCGGTCAAGGCGCCTGTTCAGGGGGGAGGGGGAACTGGGGGGAATAGTGTGATCCTCCCACGCGTTATGTCCCCCTGGCAAAACTCCTCACTGTCAGGTGAAAAGAAGCAGCTGGCGACTCCACATGTATTGGAGGAGGCATGTGGTAGTCTGCAGCCCTCCCCGGATAGGCAGATGGGGTAGAGCAGTGACTGGGACGGCTCGGAAGAGTTGGGGGGGTAATTGGCCGGGTACATTTGGGAAGGAAAAGGGGGGGGGGATCCAAAAAAAAGAAAAAGAAAGAAAGAAAAGAACCAATACTCAATGAATGACTAAATAATGGATAACTTCCAGCCAATTTTAGCCCATGTCGACCAACCGCCTATTAGAAGCACTACTAATAGCACTGTAAAGACTTGGGGAGATATATTATTGATGACGACGATGACGATTTTGTTCATTTCTGCAGAGGTGAACAAAAATGGAAATCCCCACACCCACCCACCCCTTTCTATAAAACACTTCATGACCAACCTGTTTGCTGAAAGCGGTCTATAAATACAATTTTATACCAGATGTTTGAGCCGCCTGGGCAATTTTCTCCCCTACCTTGCTGTCATGGTCATCGGATCCAGGCAGGCTTTGGCTGAAGGCCGTCATCAGAGCCTCGGTGTTGACCGTGTTACGCAGAACCTGCTCCTCTATCTCGTCTCCATCTGAGTACATTGTGTCATAGTAGAAGGTGTAGTAGGGTGCTGGACAGCTCTGTGGTGTGTATGACAAAAAAGAAAACAGGAAAAAAAAGAAAACTCAGTGTTTGGTAGATACTTTTGTATGGAGAAGCAAAAAAAACGTTTTTCTGATATGGAATGCTCATCTTAAAAGAAGCCCCATTGATTTTACAGTGTACGTACGACAGCCCTCTTGCCATGCGGTTTGCTTCGAAACATGGAGCACTTCCACTGCAGGGCTCGGAGGCGGGAGTTGAGGCTTTCCACCAGGTCGTCTCTGTCCTGCAGCTCGATCAGCTGGAAAGCTTTTTTGCTGCGCACGCTCACTATGACCGGGTTGGCCAGGAGACTGGTGCTCTCAGCTTTTTCTATGGACAACACCTGGAGAGAAAACAGAGGAATGAAGGGGTTATGGCACAATAGAAGGAATATACTATACTATATATACTGGGCTTAGCGTGCAGCTTTTCCAATGGCATACGGTATTAGAGCGCCATCAGTGTTACAAATTCAACACTGTCAAAGCTGGGATTTTAACATTACAAAATGAAGCCCCATATACTGTGCCGATGCCAACGTTAGGACAACTAGGTTAAGTGAATAAATGAAAGGAACAACAACACCGGTAAACAACAGTGAAAGAGATGGTGCCACGATCCAGTCACGTGTTGTTATCTCCTGGTATCAAATCACTCGGAGAATCATAATGCAGCATAACAGCAGATAATTTGCAATGCGCCATGAGAAAAGCCAATGACCCCCTTCTAGTGATGGATGGTGGTCATATCAAAAAAAACAAAAACTAAGGTATTCAGGCGAAGCAGCACCAGTGTAAAAGTGTACCACTGTGACAGGTCTCTTGCAAAAGGGGTTATTGTTTTACATATATTGAGAACAGGATAAGCAGGGAGAGAGAGCCGGATGGTTATGCTAGAGACAAAGCCTGGTGTGAAAATTGGAGAAAATAAAGCAAATAAGAGGTAAAAACAAAGAATTAAAATGATCAGGGATTAATCTGACCGTACAATAAGAACCAGGAAGACCAGGGCCCAAAGCTATCAGGGATTACTACTGTCAAGCGCTGCGCTATCAGCGGTAGATAATCATATAAAAAAATATTATTTTGACAATTGTATTTGTAATTGTTCCAAAAAAAGGTATACTACTTACATTCCAGCAGTCATGCTATTCAAACAATCAAATTTACATCACAATTTCAAATCAAATTCAACTGTCTCCCTTGAAATAAGAGCAAAAATAAGCAACTGCTGTGCTGAACTCCCAAAACATTTTCTAAGAAAAGAAAAAAGGAGGGTATTTATGAGTGGAAATGTTGAATCTTCTTACGTTTACGGTATAAAAACTTCTCTAGTGTTCACACAGGCAAGCTTAACAGATAATGAAAACAGTGGTATAAACACAGTGCAAGTGCTCTCCCTCTCTGATGGCATGGTTTCTTGCATTAGCACTGCAGGGCTTTCTGGATAATTCCTCTAAGAACTGTAGCAACAGTGCAGGAAGTATGCATGTCCTCTGTGATATTTTTATATGTAAATGTGTTTGTTTTAGACAAGGGGTACAACTAGGTCCTATTGACAGCACTACCACACTCTGCACGACGGTGGTAAACTGTGGTTTTGTCATCATGTGAGTGCCATTAATTCCACATGTGCTAATGGTTACATGAATTAGTGTAGCACATGACCACAGCCTCGCATTTGGCTCACTGCTATAAGGCAGTCTGTAATCTTGAGCAGCTACACGCTACGGGTTACATTTTAACCATCGGTGGACAAAGTAAACAGGAAACCTGGCTAAAAATACATAACCTCTAAAAAAAGCAGGTTCCTTCCCACACAGAGTCTGATAAAGGATCCTTCAAACAAGCTTCAGTACCACATTTTTCATCACTCCTGAATGCTCTTTTTCTAAAGTTGTTTTTGTAAAGTTCTTATTTCCAGTACTATTTTTTAATAGTTTGTCAGTTTTCTATTGTCATTCAATTCATTGCACTGTCGTTCTTCTTATCCCTGTGAGGCCTGTAACCCTGGCCTTTTCCCTGTAACCCTGATATAATAACTGCTACATAAATAAAAGTTATGTTTGTGCGAATGAGTAACTGTCTCTTTTATTTGTCTCAGAAAATACTGGTGTGGTGCCCATGAGCAAAACAATCAACACTCCGATCTCTCCTGCAGAGCAGTAATCCATGACCAAAAGCAGAAGAGAGTGCTTTTACCGGGTGGCTCATAGCTGTCAATGCGCGTAACTGTGTGTTTGTGTGCGAGAGCGAGAGAGGCCGGAATGGTGCTGAAAAATGATGTAAATTCTCAGTCATCAACCTATCCTGTATAAATAAACGGTTTGTGAAAGTGCTGAGAGGAAAATGTGAGGCTGTGTGCACCGCGCACTTTCCAAAACTGTACCGCTGTCCCTTTTTCATATTAAAACTACTGCAGGACATAACACTGGAGAGGCCAACAGACCTGCCAGTTAGCATTGGTTATCTCTTATCTCTTCTCATTTGTATTCTGTCTACTTTTTCTTGTTGGAAACGTGTGTGTGATACATAATATGGAAATGTTTATATTTTTTTTGTATACAATACATAATTAAGACATGGAAACATTTTTGGGGGGATTTCCCCCCTCCCCTTTTTCTCCCCAATTGTACTTGGCCAATTACGCCACTCTTCCGAGCTGTCCCGATCGCTATTACACCCCCTCTGCCAATCCGGGGAGGGCTGCAGACTACCACATGCCTCCTCCGATACATGTGGAGTCGCCAGCCGCTTCTTTTCACCTGACAGTGAGGACTTTCACCAGGGGGACTTAGCACATGAGAGGATCATGCTATTCCCCCCAGTTGCCCCTTCCCCCCCAAACAGGCGCCCCAACCAACCAGAGAAGGCGCTAGTGCAGCGACCAGGACACATACCCACATCCGGCTTCCCACCCGCAGACACAGCCATTTCTGTCGGGACGCCCGACCAAGCCGGAGGTAACACAGGGATTCGAACCGGCAATCCCCATGTTGGTAGGCAACGGAATAGACCACCACACCACCCGTACGCCCTGAAACATTGAGCTTTTAACAGCCCTGTGTCTGGTGTGTCTCCATAAACTCGAAACACTATCATGCATATGCAGGCCATGTCATGTCAGTGACCTTCGACCAGGGGCTGGTACCTCTGAGAGGGGTATGAGTAGGGTGCAGTTGCCCTCTTCTCGGCTGGAGAAACACAGGTAGCTGTCTGTGGTGTAGAGCGTTCCCGCCGTGTGACAGCGGGCGTGCGGCGTCCACACCGAGCAGGAAGCCACCTCGTGGAGCCTCTCGCCGCGGGGCAGCCGGAACAGAGCGAGGACGTACTCCCTCAGCGCCTGCTCCTCTAAAACCCTGAGGAAATAGGGCAGAAGAAAGAAAAGAAAAATGGAGGACAGATAGATAAGCAGATACACTGATAGAGAGATAAATGGATAAAATGGTTTCTGACAAAGGACAAGGCTTTAACACACAAAGACATTTGTCGGTATTTGAAGGGGGGGGGTGAGCGGTTTGTTTTGACGTAGAAAAGCTGGAACGGAAAACACCTGCTCTTCTAAAACCACAGGGAGGACCGGAGGGGGAACATTTGGCTGTAACAGACAAAAGCTATTTTGGAAAAAGAAGAAAAACTAATCGACACAAATTTTAGCCACAAGGACACACACACACACACACACACACACAAAGACTTATTTCTTTGGAGCCTGTGGAAGGGTTACACCCGTAGATATGAGGCCAGTGCTGGAAGTCTGTTCTCTAAGAATCTGTTCTCACTTCATAATCATGCGAGTTAACACATATGTGTGTGTGTGTGTGTGTGTGTGTGTGTGTGTGTGTGTGTGTGTGTGTGTGTGTGTGTGTGTGTGTGTGTGTGTGTGTGTGTGTGTGTGTGCTGGGAGGCAGAAGAATTTTGGCCTCAAACAGAAAGGACTCTGCCTCCAAGCTGTTAACAGGAGCAATGTTCTGGCACCCTTGAATAGCAGCCAACATACCATTTCAACCCTGAAGGATCATAACAGGAGGAGTTTTATTCTCCCACAGCTAAGCATAGTTTTGATGGTGACCCAAATCTCCATCAGTTACTCTGAGTGACAACCGCCAAGCGACCTGCAAGGATCTAACATGTTCTTCCCATTTGGGGTAAGGGTTGGGCAATAATTCAATATTATCATTTATCATATTTCAATGGTATTGTATCAGGGATGAAGTTTAGATATTGTCACACCTTGACACATGGTTTTGCTGGCTGAAATAATGATAGCAAAATGAGGTCTGAAATATTTGAGGGAGTATTACTTGAAAAATATGAAAAGTAGTTTTGTTTTGATATTATGCAGCACAAGACGAAACACGTGATGAACCTCATTTGGATTCTTATATATGGTATATTTGCATGTAAGCAGTTATCATAATAAATATATATCTAAACACTACAAATTATCATGACAATATTCTCCATATCACTCAACAATAATTCGTATTATATCAACAGCCATATGCCTGTATCCCTGGGGCATACAAAGCTTTGTATCTTTGGGCGTACAAGGTATTTGACTAATGACATAATGCTCCCATAAAAGACAAAACAGACACTATAAAACACTCTTAAAGTATTAAGATCCAAGTGTCTCGAGAGTGTTTACAAAAGAGTATTTAAGCACATAATGCCCCTTTCACACTGGCCAAAAAACCCGCAAAAAACCTGCTATTCCGCCTTTGGTCAATGTAAAAAGGCGGATGTTAGCAGGGTTTTTTTGGCCAGTGTGAAAGGGGTATAAGAGTATCTCTGTACTAGTAGAGCAACCAGGGCATAGGTGGTCAAGAAGGCGCCAACTGATGGCGACACGCTACAAGCTTCTCTCTCCCTTGTATTAGTTTTTCCATTAATTGTTAGCTTTCTCACACATACTACTTCTACAATGATCATTTATGACCATCAGACAATACTGGACTTAAGACTAAATGTTCCAGACTTGTGTGCACCTCCGGAGATACCAAATGACATCGTTTACAACCCTAAGGTATCTTGGAGCACCAGCAACCAATGCCAATACAGGCGGAGATGCAGAAGATGAGGCGGGGTCCTGGCTAGACTACAGCATTGCCTGACTTGACCTTCGATCCCTAACATTTTGCTAGCAAATGTATAATCTGTTGGCAACAAGCAAGATGAACTCCACTTCCGTATTAGCTCCCAGCAGGACATGAGGGATTGCTGCATGTTGTTTTACAGAGACCTGGCTGACCTCGAACATCCCGGACAGGGCCATACAGCCTGATGGCTTCTCTGTGCACCGACTGGACTGCATGTGTGAAACAACCGGCAAGGTAAAAGGTGAGAGAGTATGTTTTCTGGTTAACAACTCGTGGTTGACCAATGTGGAAGCAATCTCCCAGTCCTGTTCACTGGTGTTGGAACATCTTACAATCAAGTGTTGACCATTTTATCTACCTAATATCAGTGGCTATGAGAATCAACGTCCACAGACTATTTCCATTGTGGCGGGGGACTTCAATCACTGCAGCCTCAAATCGGTGCTACCTAAATACTTCCAGCATGTCAGCTGTCCAACCAGGGATGACAAGATCTTGGACCACTGCTACTCCACTATCAAGGGGGTGTACAGGTCTATTCCTCTGCCTCATTTTGGGAAATCAGATCATTCATCCATGCTCTTGCTACCCGTTTACAAGCAGAAAAGTGTGAGAGACCCACCTTGAGGACAGTACAGTGTTGGTCAGCGGCAAATGAGCTCAAACTTCAGGGTTATTTTGATTCAGCTGACCGGTCAGTTTGTAGGAACCCTCTGAACCTGAACGAATATGCTGAAACAGTTACTGACTAGGGGTGGGAACCACAGGGTAACTCACGATACGATACTATCACAATACGTTGCCCACGATAAAGATAGTATCACGATACAGTGATTCCACAATACTTGATACATTGTAAGACAATCATCTATGATATAGCACAATATCTATGTAACTGAAGAAGAAAAAATACCCTTAAAAAGGGCAAAAAGCCGGAATTATGTATTTATTGTGATGTCAGTTTCACAGAATTTGACAACAGCGATGAAACAATGTCCAACAAACTGCATAGAGTCTTAGTTTAGTGCCTCTTTAACACACACGCACACACGCAAACACACAGGGACTACAACTTGTCCATTATTATGCCATTATTCCAATGTAAATTAAGATTCCCTGAAAATTTGTTTCCTCTTTTTGTTCTTTAAACTTCTGTACATGTTACTGTTGTTTGAGTTACTGCTATCAATTAAGTTGGAGGGAAAAAAAATCACCACAGAAAAAAATAATTCATAAAAATATCGATATTTGGCGCCAGTGTCTCAATAACGTATCGCAAGACAAAGCATTACAATATATTCCAGTATCTAGTATTTTGCCCTGCCCCTATTACTATGTTAAATTCTGTGTGGATGCCTGTATTCCCACTCATACCATCTGCTCCTAGCTGAATCAGAAACCTTGGTTTAATAGCGACATTCGGCTGAAATTAAAAGAAAGGACTGCCACTTTTAAAGCTGGGGATAAGGACAGCTACAAGGAAGCAAGGTACGTACTGAGGGAAGCCATCAAATCAGCCAAAAAAAAAAAAAAATACCAGGATAAACTAGAACAGCATTGCAACACTCCAGGTGCATGTGGCAGGGACTGCTAGCGATAACGGACTACAATCCCAAGCCGGGCTGTTTTACCAACATCGCCGCTTCACTCCCACATGACCTGAGCAGGTTCTATACTCGCTTTGAATGTGACTCGGGACCACCAAACAATACACAGAACCTTGTTGGGCACTTACTCAACGAGGTAACCCACCACACAAAGGAGGCTGATGTGAGTAAGGTTTTTAAATCTGTCAAAGCATGCAAAGCTGCCCGCCCAGACGGTATCCCACCTCATGTCCTTAAGACCTGATCTAGTCAGCTATTGAATGTTTTTACAGACATTTCTAACCTGTCATTGTCACTATGTGTGGTTCCTACATGCTTTAAGAAAACCCTTACTGTGCTCGTACCAAAAAAAAAACTCCTGTATCCTGTCTTAATGACTACAGACCTGTTGCTTTGACCTCAGTAATAATGAAATGCTTTGAAAAATTAAGACATACATAAATCTTAAGTTTCAAGATTCCATACTTTATTGCCATATCAGCTTTACAGTTGATTTGGAATTTGTTTCAGTGTGTTCAAAGATAACAACAGTAAACATAACCAGACCAGCTGCCTCAAAGGTAGCATTTACCCTCAGGCCATCAGAACAATGAACAGTAGAAGCCTTACATAACTTTCATTGAGTTATTAGTTTGTGGGATTTCTAATTTCTTATTCATTGTTTTTGTTATTGTTTATTATTTCCTTATATATAGTTTTAAGGGCTGAGAGAGCCAGGGCATATGCATTTCATTGTATTTGAAGGTACATGGTACTTTTTATATATGACAATAAAATGAACTTGGACTTGATAAGTCTCTTTGTAAGGAGTCCCAAATTTATAATAAAGACAACAATGGATTAAAATGCATGATAGAGAGTCTTCACAATGGAAAATCATAAAGACTTGGTCTATGCTATACCGTATTCACACATGGAGTATTTTATTGACCAGATAGCATTAACTGAATAGATTATAGAGAAACCTGAATCTCAGGAGAAAAAATACAGGATTTAAACACGGAATATTTGGTGGTTTGGTCCTCAAAAGTCATATCAGCGTACAAAAGAGAAAGTTGCGACATAGTGTAATCCATAATCCAGGGGGCACATGCCTAAATAATGTGTATGCACAAAAACCATGCATAAGCCATTTCCTGCACATAAACTGGTATTTATAAAAAAGCGAGAAAGTGTGCACATCACGCATTCTTTAGACCACGTGTACACATGTTTTTCTAGAGCGATCTGAGGGGGACATGATGAAGTGGAGATGAAACATAAGCTGAGAAAGGGAATCTTTTAGCAAAACATTGTTTAGGTTAGTAACCAGCTGCGCTGATTGTGTTTGTGTGTTTACACAGAGACTTGTAAAATGCCAATCAAAAGCACATTTAAGGTAGCGTAGCTTAAATTTATCATTCTTTTAATTTACATTAAGTCAGGGTCAACATTTTATTCAGCTGTTAATATTCTTTTTATTTTGTCTTTAGTTGTGACACACCTTGTAAAGTCAGTTTAGATAGGAGCACTACAAACTAATCATTACATTTCTGAGATATCACTGCCGATGGAGGCGCCGCCAGATCTACCATATGGACAATCTGGGCATGCACCCAGGGGGCCCCTGAGCACGAAAGGGCCCTCCACGATAGGAGAAAAAAAAAGTATGCATTCCTTTTTTCTTTTTCTTTTTTTTTTTGTCGGACTCGAGAAATTGCTAAGAAATTGAAGATTTCCTACACCGGTGTGTACTACTCCCTTCAGAGGACAGCACAAACAGGCTCTAACAGGTACTATTTAATGAAGATGCCAGTTGGGGACCTGTGAGGCGTCTGTTTCTCAAACTAGAGACTCTAATGTACTTATCTTCTTGCTCAGTTGTGCAACGCGGCCTCCCACTTCTTTTTCTACTCTGGTTAGAGCCTGTTTGTGCTGTCCTCTGAAGGGAGTAGTACACACCGGTGTAGGAAATCTTCAATTTCTTAGCAATTTCTCGCATGGAATAGCCTTCATTTCTAAGAACAAGAATAGACTGTCGAGTTTCAGATGAAAGTTCTCTTTTTCTGGCCATTTTGAGCGTTTAATTGACCCCACAAATGTGATGCTCCAGAAACTCAATCTGCTCAAAGAAGTGCCCATCCAACCAATCCAACTTGTGGGAGCTGCTTCTGGAAGCGTGGGGTGCAATTTCTCCAGATTACCTCAACAAATTAACAGCTAGAATGCCAAAGGTCTGCAATGCTGTAATTGCTGCAAATGGAGGATTCTTTGACGAAAGCAAAGTTTGATGTAAAAAAAATCTTATTTCAAATACAAATCATTATTTCTAACCTTGTCAATGTCTTGACTCTATTTTCTATTCATTTCACAACATATGGTGGTGAATAAGTGTGACTTTTCATGGAAAACACAAAATTGTTTGGGTGATCCCAAACTTTTGAACGGTAGTGTAGCTTTTTCAAAAAAGCTAGACAAAGTGAAGAATAGGGCATTCCGATGAAGGACGTCGAGCTAGCTAGTGGTAACCATAGCATCCACCGTCAGTTGCAGGAATACACAGCTGGATTTTGAGGACCTGATCAGAGTTTGCAAAGAAAAGGTCAAGAGAGAAGAACTTGTAAAGGTAATAACTATCTGATTATGTTGGCTGTGCATTGAGCAGTATCTGTCGTGATTTATGTTGCTGTATATTTTGTGGATGAGTTTATTTGATATGTTGTTTGCATAATGTGCGAATTGTATCACTGTGGTGTGACGCTGCTATATTGTGTTGGAGTCGGTTTGACAAGTTCATTATATGTTGTCTTTTGCAGTTCTGTGTGAAGGTACCTAACTCACTTAGTGAGCTTTATTTTGAAACCTGCATTCAGCTGTGCTGTGTGATTACCTTAGGATGGCATTGTTGTAAGCCTATTCCTCATCAGTCACATTATTATGTATCAGTAATAACTGGTGTGCTGCTTTCATTGGGAGTGACGAAGAAGGACGGATTAGGAACTAATATATTAGAGGGATAGCTCAGGTTGGATGGTTTGAAAAAAAAGCAAGAGAGGCAAGACTGAGATAGTTTGGACATGAGTGGAGGAGAGATGCTGGAGCTGCCAGGCAAGAGAAAAAGAGAAAGGCCAAAGAGGAGGTTTACAGATATGGCGAGGGAGGACATGCAGGTGGCTGTCATGATAGAGGAAGATGCAGAGGACAGGAAGAGATGGAAATGGATGATCCGCTGTGGTGACCCCTAACGGGAGTAGCCCAAAATAGTAGTAGTAGTAATAGTAGTAACTAGTGTGCCGTCTGCTTGGGTGGTTTTCAGTGAACCCAAATATTGCCATGAGAATGGAGTCATACACTTCCTTGGTATGATTTAATCCATCGTTTTCTTGTCTTGTGATTTGAGTGAAATGGCAGTACTTGGTCTATAGAACTGTATAGGCATACCTGCTCAGCTGGACTGGTTATTCAGCTTTTGACCAAAAGGTGTGTGATTATGGTCTAGTGGATCTGACATGCCAGCTTGACTGGAAACTCAAAATTATTAAGGCGGGGTTTAATGGCTGTAGTGTGTGGCGTGGGGTGGGCAAGGTATGTGTGGGAGGCGGGGGGGCTATGAGCTTCAGTGCCAAGGGGTCCTAATCCAGAATACCGACGGAGGACCGTGGTCATCAGCAATTCCACGCAAAGCTGTGTGGCTTGAAATAGACGCAATGCTTTGATCCACACTAGATAACTTGTGATATAATATGACATGATATGATTAAGGGAGGGTCTACATCAGGAGTGGCTAACCATGTGCCATGGAGAGAGAGCCATGTGTACGCAGGTTTTCATTCCAGCCGGACTCCACACCAGGTGATTTCAGTGTCGGCGCCAGAACAAATCTGACGGCCGGGCCTACGGTTTTCATGGGGGGGCATGAGCATTAGGGCTGTCAAATTTACATTCTATATTTGAATATTCTTCGATTGTGAATTTTTTTTTATTAATTATTAGCTAAATTAACCTTCGAATGTGCGCTTAGAATCCTTACTTGTGCTCTGCTCTTTTCCCCCGTTGTTTTCCATTCGCGCACAGATGCTACAAGCAGATCGCGTGAGCTTACTCGCAGCAAACAGCCCTGTGTGTCACACGCAATTACCACCTGAATGGACAAAATCGCACACTGATGTTCCGCTCCGGTGTCCTGCTAACCCCGCTCCTCCACAATCACGAAATTTAAGCATTTTATTTCATTGATTATTATTATTATTGATTATGTATTTAAATGTGCTATGTGAATTAATTAATTTTAATTTTTACATGATGTTTAAGTACTAATTTTCACATCATCACTGGGTAATTGGCGGGGGGGCACAACTTTCATTTGGGGGGGCGAGGCCCGGCCAACCAACCGTAGCGCCGACACTGGGTGATTACATGGATTAGCAACCCTTCAACCAAAGAGGAAGAATGTATCAGTGAAATCACCTGGTGTGGAGTTGGGCTGGAATGAAAACCTGCACACACATGGCTCTCCATGGCACATGGTTAGCCACTGCTGGTCTACATCCATTTATGACTTACAGTGGGAGTGAAAATCAGGCTCGTGAACATACGTACAATTACACAATGACTGAGATTTATAAAACAGAACCATGCCTACCCACGGTTTTATAAATCTAATGAAAAGCATGTGTATGCATATTTCTGTCTTTGTGCGTACAAACAGTTTTAGTCATGAACACAGAGTTTTATGCATGTGGCCCCAGGTGCGCTTGGGGGAAATTCCAAACCACAGAGTCAATGAATGATAGTTAGTATTGTGAATAATGATCGTCACTCACCGTCGGTAACTGAAGTAGGGCAAAGGGGAAAGAAGACTGTAAAATGAGAGTGGAAGTGCTCAGATGAAACTATGGCGTGTTTGTAACATATAGGCCTCAACAGTTACCACACATAAGGAAACTCCTAAATAGGCCAAAAATATGAAAATGCATTTTCTTTGAAAATCATCTACATTTTTCACTGCTAGCTACCAGCATAAAAATAAATGTGAAATACATTTGGACTTGGAAAACATGGATGGATCATAGTGAAGTTTCAGCTGTTTCAATCAGGTCTTTTACACATATTCTTGCATGATTAAATGTCACCATAAAATTTTAATACTGCGATATAAAGACAACACTTTAACCTGAATTTACAAGAAAAGCAAAATGCAGCAGATAATGTGAAATGCGAATTTACCTTAAACCATCCACTGGCTGTTCTCCATAAGATTAAAAACCTTTAACTGCAGAACAGACAAGCTCACAACACTAGTGAGTCCAAATCTCTCAAGGACTTAAAATAATGACTTGGACCCAGTCTGATGATCTGAACTACAACTTAACTAGCAGTTATCCCGCTGAAAATTACAACAAACTCTCACTTGAGCCTTCTCTCTTTGTCTCTATTAAACAGAAACACATAAAATTTCCACTTCCACATACATCAGGGCTTGTTCAAAAAAAAATTTTTTTTTTCTTCCCCGTTTTTCTCCCCAATTGTACCCGGCCAATTATCCCATTCCTACGAGCTGTCCCGGTTGCTGCTAAACCCCGTCTGCCGATCTGGGGAGGGCTGCAGACTACCACATGCCTCCGCCAATACATGTGGAGTCGCCAGCTGCTTCTTTTCACCTGACAGTGAGGAGTATTGTCAGGGGGGACGTAGCACGTGGAAGGATCACGCTATTCCCCCCAGTTCCCCCTCCCCCTCGAACAGGCTCCCTGACCAACCAGAGGAGGGGCTAGATGCAGCAACCAGGACACATACCCACATCTGGCTTCCTACCTGCAGACACGGCCAATTTTGTCTGTAGGGACTACCGACCGAGCCGGAGGTAACATGGGGACTCGAACCGGCGATCCCCATGTTGGTAGGCAATGGAATAGACTGCAACGCTACCTGGACAGCGTCACATCAGGGCTTATTCATTTAAATTGCCGGCATTGATTTAATTACATTTTGCTCCATGTTGAGTTTTGATATCATCTGGTGTCCATTGCTTGTCATTTGTGTGAATTCATGCAAAAATAAAAACTCATCTACCTTGACATATAAATACAGTATTTGGGATCTGAGAGAATCAGGGACAAGTAGTTCACAAACCCATCAAGCGCTAACACTTCGGGTCTTTACAGCAACTCTGGTAAGTCCCTGTTTAGTCAGACCATTGTTTACTTGCTGTTACAGAGTCAGGACATTTACATCAAGTTGCTATGAGAGGCAATGGCAGAACAGGCTTAAAGCACAACACAGCTGGAGATGGGTGAGTTGAAAGAAGAAAGCAATGGATTAACGTAGTGTGTGCATGTGTGTGAAGTAAAATTTGTTTAAGAAGAGCCTTGGAAGAAGTTCAGATAAAGACAAGAGAAGATGAAAATGGGCAAAACAAGAAAGCACAACATAAAAGTGTACATCAAAACTCCCGAGCTTGTGTGTGTGTGTGTGTGTGTGTGTGTGTGTGTGTGTGTGTGTGTGTGTGTGTGCGTGCGTGCGTGAGTGATTAGTGGAGGAACAAGAGATTTTATCGTAGACACATGTTAAAGCGTTGGATTTACCAGAAACAGAAACTTGTTCAACCTGTTTAAAACTACAAGACACAAGCAAGTTGGAACAGCAGCATAATCTGATAGGCTTTATCAGCCCAAGCTCTGTTCCCCTTTTTTTTCTCTTCTCTATGTATGAGAGAAAATGCCACATCAAACCATCTGAAAAATTGGGATGTTTTGCGTTGTCCTTGTTTTGTAGCATCAGAAACCCGTCTCACCGAACACAGCCTAAGATCATCTCTATCAGTGAGGTCCACTCCCCCACCCGGACACAGACCAAATCCATCAGATAGCACTCCAAAAATGTTAATAGCAGCACATGTTTCACCTGCTATATCATAATTTTTCCACAAAAGTAAAAAAGTTGGGTGTTAGCAAGTGGTGCAAGTCAATTGATTATTTTTAATAACATATATGGCAAAATAAATGGACCCCTAACAGCTGAAAAAGGTCTTAATTCATGTTCTACAATGTGTGTATGTTTGCATATAAGCAAGAAAACATTTGTCAGATTTAACCATGCAGTTTAAGACATGTAATGAGACAAAAAAAAAACAGCCCCCATTAAGGATAAATTGCCACCTGACTGACTGTGAAATGAACTAGACAACCATTTGACAAGCTGCCCTTCTGACTGACTAATCCAACATCCAAGTTGTGATTTGGGCTGGTGGATGCCTGTCATAGCTGCTCTCAAATTATTTTTCTATTCTCCTCTACTACCCCTTGTCTTTTTTCCCTCGTCTCTCCATTTATGTTCAGAAAGTTTACATCCATTCCTTTTTAGCGTGTTTTAACTGCTGCTGCAACACACTATAACACCCCCCGATGAGATTTAATAATAATAATTTAATTTATATAGCACTTTTCTAAAACAATGTTTCAAAGTGCTTCACAAAAAGATAAAGCCAGATGAGGCAAAACTAAGAGTAAGATCAAATAAGAGTAAAAATAAAAACAGTATATATAAAAACAAATATAAAACATTTGTAAAAGCGTTCATAAAAAGAAAAGTTTCGAGGTGAGATTTAAAAGAAGCTAGAGACTTAGTTCATCTTAGCTCAACAGGAAGAGAGTACCATAGTGTGGGGGCTCTAACAGCAAAAGCCCGATCACCCTTTGTAAAAAAAAAAAAACAAGAGCTGGGAATAACTAGCAAGGCTCCATCTGCAGACCTTAATGGTTAAGGGGGGACATACCAAGTCAATAAATCACAAATGTATGAAGGAGCAAGATCATTTAAAGCCTTAAAAGTGAGCAGCAAAATTTTTAAATCAACTCGACATACTATAACAGGGAGCCAGTGTAGGGAGGCAAGCACAGGAGTGATATGATCATACCTCCTTGTCCCGGTAATGAGCTGAGCAGTAGCATTTTGTACAAATTGGAGATGGCGGAGGGAGCCCTTGCTGATACCAGAATAAAGTACATTACAGTAGTCGAGCTGAGAATAGATAAAAGTGTGTACGACTTTTTGAAAAAAAAAAAGGGGGGGGAGATGGAACGCCACCGTTTCTCTGTATGCAGGTTGTGCTGTGGTGTTTGTGCACACTCCACCTATGTTGTTGTAACTGTACTCAAGCCTATGGTCTTTTATAAAATTGTTGTTGTTTTTAAATGTTTTCTATAGCTTTTATGCTTATGTATACACTGTTTTTCTGCAATTCTATTTTCCCCATGGGGATCATTTAAGTTAATCTGACATCGTCTCCATGCGCTTGCCGGGGGGGGGGGGGGAGACAGACAGACAGAGATGGATAGAAAGAAAGACGGATAAAGACAGTGTGAGAGAGAGAGAGAGAGAGCGGGAGAGAGAGAGAGAGAGAGAGCAGGGGAGAGAGAGAAAGAGAGCGCAAGCCCACAAGTCACTGAATCTCTTATGAGATCAGATCAATAGAAACAGATTGGAATATGCCTCATGATATCACTTGAATCCCTTATTTTCAAATGCCATTTTTACCAGTGCCCGCCCCAAAAGAGGATATTGTTTTTGGTCCCATTTGTTTCTATGTTTTGTTATGTTGTTAACAATCCATCCCTCCATCCATCATCCGAACCGCTTATCCTACTCTGAGGGTCACATTACAAAAAGAAACTATTGGCGTTAATGAAACCAAAACAACAGATAGTATGGAGTACCATCCAAGAAGGTTTCCATTAAGTGTCAGACAAAGTTTGGTCATGGCAGAATAGAGGATCGGCAAGATTGTGGGTCCCAGAGGACCTGATTGAAAACCACTGACGTAGAGTATACTATCTACATTGATTCTTTCTCGGTTAACAAACCCTCTCTTCCCGTCTGTCTCTATAGTGTCAGAGTATGAATCATGGCTCTGAGAATAAGTGAACAAACACTAAGATACTATGTTCCCTCCTAGATGCTGTAAGAGGACACTGAACTGCATTACTCCTGTGCCTCCTGAAACACCTGAGGGCAAAGTCTGGTGACAAACACTTGGCAAAGTCATGTGATTTGTTTAAGATTGTCTGGTCATGATTGTAGAGGGTGAGGCACCCATGAGCGATAGTTTATACAACAGGAGGGCTGGGTAGTATTGGAAGATTACCGACACAGACATCTGTTCTGGTTGCTGGTTCCAAAAAAATTCATTTGATGCCAATATCCTGTTTCGAATGAAAGCACATTTTTTATGTGGTGAGGGAAAAAATTTTTCTGTGAACTCTGTGGAACCTGTATTTGGCAGCAGGATGGCTGGCGAGGATGCATGATGGATTGATCTTATTTTAATCTTGCATACTCAAGAAAGATTAAAATGGTGCTCCCAGACCGCTGTCATGATCTCTTGCCCCTCCCCCTCCCGTTGTTTGTTATTGCAAATTTTTTATACAAGCTTTTACATCCATAGTCACTGATTCTAATACAGACAGACTATAAATGCCCATTTCCAGACAAACCTGCGTGTGAGTGGCTAGCTAAGGGTTCAGAATCCCATCAAGAGATGCTTCAACTCCATGCATATCTGTTCAACCAATTCAAACCTGTAACCTTTTAATTACAAGACAAACTCTATTTTTTTTAAAGAAGAATGGAAGTCTACTGCCATTACCACTCTTCTTTTTGATAGTTTTCCCATTTATTGTGCAGCGCTCCATATGTCTCCATCCCAAATAGTGGCACTACATTTACCTAAGGACACTGAGGAGTCTATTTTCATCTGCTATAAGCATGTCATCATTTTCTCCCAAGTTCTCTGATTTATTTTTCAAATTTCCATCCTGATCTATAGCAACGCATCCTCCATTTAAGTTCTGGGGCACATACACTCACCGGCCACTTTATTAGGCACACCTGTCCAACTGCTCGTTAACGCAAATTTCTAATCAGCCAATCACTTGGCAGCAACTCAATGCATTTAGGCATGTAGACATGGTCAAGACGATCTGCTGCAGTTCAAACCGAGCATCAGAATGGGGAAGAAAGATGATTTAAGTGACTTTGAACGTGGCATGGTTGTTGGTGCCAGACAGGCTGGTCTGAGTATTTCAGAAACTGCTGATCTACTGGGATTTTCACGCACAACCATCTCTAGGGTTTACAGAGAATGGTCCGAAAAAGAGAAAATATCCAGTGAGCAGCAGTTCTGTGGGCAAAAATGCCTTGTTGATGCCAGAGGTCAGAGGAGAATGGCCAGACTGGTTCAAGCTGATAGAAAGGCAACAGTAACTCAAATAACCACTTATTACAACCGAGGTATGCAGAAGAGCATCTCTGAACGCACAACACGTCGAACCTTGAGGCAGATGGGCTACAGCAGCAGAAGACCACATCGGGTGCCACTCTTGTCAGCTAAGAACAGGAAACTGAGGCTACAATTCGCACAGGCTCACCAAAATTGGACAATAGAAGATTGGAAAAACGTTGCCTGGTCTGATGAGTCTCAATTTCTGCTGCGACATTCGGATGGTAGGGTCAGAATTTGGCGTCAACAACATGAAAGCATGGATCCATCCTGCCTTGTATCAACGGTTCAGGCTGGTGGTGGTGGTGTAATGGTGTGGGGGATATTTTCTTGGCACACTTTGGGCCCCTTAGAACCAATTGAGCATCGTGTCAACGCCACAGCCTACCTGAGTATTGTTGCTGACCATGTCCATCCCTTAATGACCACAGTGTTCCCATCTTCTGATGGCTACTTCCAGCAGGATAACGCGCCATGTCATAAAGCTCGAATCATCTCAGACTGGTTTCTTGAACATGACAATGAGTTCACTGTACTCAAATGGCCTCCACAGTCACCAGATCTCAATCCAATAGAGCACCTTTGGGATGTGGTGGACCGGGAGATTCGCATCATGGATGTGCAGCCGACAAATCTGCAGCAACTGCGTGATGCTATCATGTCAATATGGACCAAACTCTCTGAGGAATGTTTCCAGTACCTTGTTGAATCTATGCCACGAAGGATTAAGGCATTTCCGAAGGCAAAAGGGGGTCCAACCCACTACTAGCAAGGTGTACCTAATAAAGTGGCCAGTGAGTGTAGGTTTGACTTGTCTACACTTGGTGTTAGAGGAAACTATAAAGAGGCACATCAGTCAACATGATGCTTCCATTCAAATGCAGAGGGAAGGAAAGTCTAGAATTGTGTGATACTCAGGAAGTCTCTTGCTGGGTTCAATCCAAGGCTACTGGGGCCAAATGTGAGTCCAGAGACAATCTGAACACCACCAACAGGCACAAGGACAATATGTCTGTCTACTAGACCAGCAATTCTCAACTATGTTTCACCGAGAGCCATGGTTACACATTTCCAACCAAGCACAAACACAGATGTACAAACATACTTAACAGACTGTCTTTCACCCTCTGTGGACATATTCTATATATAAAGTTCATTATTGCTTACTTTTTCTTTCACATATTCTCATTTAAAGCAAATTGCTTACAAACACATGGACCACCCTCTCACATAACTGACAACCACAGGATTGGGCCACCCTGTGGCCCCGCCCACTGACCTCTTGGTGATGCGGGTTGGCTGCTGCAGAATCCGGTCGAGCTCCAGCCCTTCGCTGTCCAGCAGCCGGCGGAGGGCGATGTCAGCCAGCTGACCTATGACCCCGAAGGCCTCATCCAGGTTCAGGAACATAGAGAAATCCCGCTGGCGTTGCCGTGTGCAAACGCGGATGACCTCTGTCATCAGACCCGCCGAGACCCGCTCCAACCGTGTTACCTCCGCCCAGGGGATCACAAACTTGACTGAGGGGAGAAGGAAGGATATAAGATAATGTGTGTGTGTGTGTGTGTGTGTGTGTGTGTGTGTGTGTACAGCTGCTCACTCTCTCACCAACTCTGTCAATGTAATCAAATCGGTTTCCATCAGGCTATTTTTATTGGAAATTCTGAAGGTGCAAATCAGAAAAGTTGAAAGGGAATGCCACAATATTGGTATTAGGAAACGCTTATACACTTACTTGTAGTGGAAAGGTTTAAGTGTCAATACAGAGGTCAAGCAATAAATAATTATTGAAATCTATAAATGTTTCTATTGACATGCGATTCTTCTCAACCCTTCTTTTTTCTCTTAAACGTTTCTGATGATGTAGCTCTGGATATAAAAAGATTGTTTCGTTGGTTTAACATTGGGTCATAAGAACCACCTGATTCACATTTGAATTTTTCTGACTTTTCCAAAGTTTTCTTAACATTTGATTAACATTAGGAAAGGTACATGCCTTGAGTGTCCTTGAAACATTTAGTTTCTTGTCCTCTCTTTTAATGGTTTTTTTTTTGTTTTTGTTTTTTTAAACAGACTCACCAGTCCAGCACAAATCTCACCACAGAGGAAAAGAGGTCAAATGTGCCTGTGTACTTGCATGTATGCACATGCGCTTGTATGTCTAAACAACTGGTTAGCTGTCACCGTCATACACTCCTTTACAAATAACCTTGGCGCTACGATTCTTACGGTTCATTGTTTATGTTCATGTTTGTATTGCGCTTTACTATTGAAATACAGGAAGAGGAACTGCTGTGGGGAAACCATTTTAAGGACAGACCTTCCTTCCCAAGCAGGAAGGAGTAGAAGGCCATGTGGTTGATGCTGAGGTAGAGGAAGCCCTGGCGTGGCACGCGGCCCTTCCAGCAGCAGCATGAGTAGTGGGTCACCAGCTTCTCCGACGGCGGAAGGCCAAAATGCAACTCGAACTTCAGCAGCACCTCCCTGAACTTCTCTGGGTCGTTTTCCTGGGCTGCCTGGCGACCACGTGTCTCCTCTGCTATCAGACCCTACAGGGAAGGTGAAAAGTGGTTAACAAGGGGATTTTTTTATATATATATCATTGATTTATTTATTTATTGTGGATACTTTTTAATTAGCCTGCTTGTACGTTGCCCCTTGAGCAGGTATGGTTAAAGGACAATTCCAGTTTTTGTACAACTTGAGTCTTATGTTTGTCAATGTGCATATCGGTTATGACATTATTTTACAACAACGTTTTGCGGGGCATTAAAACACAAGGGTCAGACATGTTTCACTCAAGTACAATTTAATCCAGTTATCCAAATCATGTATTTGGAAGTGAAAACGAAAGTGTAAGTTCTAAGTTAGTACCTGAAATGTCTACTGTTATCAAAGGTTAGTTGCATTGCTGAGCTCCTGGTTCAACTTGCAGGAATGACCTGCCTATACTTACCGTGGGTAGTAGTAACTATCAATAAACTACCTGGCCAAAGCAACTGAAAAGTCAGAAATAATGGGAAATCATGTACACAATGTAACTGGAGCACTAGGGGTGCTTTGTGGTTGTTGTTGTTGTTTGAAGGACAAGTTTAACACTCATGTTCAGTTGCCCTATAAGATGCCGTTGTAAAGCTGTGACTACCAGTGGTCCCGAGTCCAAAATCTCCAAAATGAAGCTGATGAGTATATATACATACCATAACTGATACGTACCAATGGCAAAAACTACAAAAATAAGACCCAAGTTGTAAAAAAAAAAACCCAGAATGATCCTTTAAGTACGTTGGTAGAGGATACTTTGACTTTTAAGTGGTACAGGAACTAAATACTCAACCTAGGCCCTACAGTCAGGGGGGTGACCTCACTAACCACCAGATCATTCTGCCACCACAGAACAGAAGAAGAGAGGATAAGAAAGTGAAGAGAAGATGAAAAATTCTCTTCTGACCAGATATTCACACAGCACAGCGACACTGACTGCATTAGTACCTTGACTTTGCCTTTGACAAAGCTGGCAACATCCTCCTTGTTCTCAAACACAGACAAGGAGTGAAGGAGGTTGTGGACCAGCCAGTCCCAGTGCTTGTTCACCTCCTCTATGGCAGCCCCTGTGGGACAAAAAAACACAGGAACGAATTTCACAGACATATCAATTGTTAAACTATATCACAAGGAAAGATGGACGGACAAATGGAAACAGACTGACAGACAAGTCAAAGAGGTTGGTAAACAGGACAGAGGCAAGCAGACAGATGGACAAGCAAACTAACAGACAGACATTATCTCAGATGATGAGACAAAGAATTTGAAAAAAAAAGAAAAAAGAGGACATAGGGCATTAAGAGATGGACAGCAGGGAGGACAGAGATTATAGATGTAGGAAGAGAGAGGCTTTAGCCTCACCGCTGGCGATGACCCAGCTGATCTGGGACCCAGGGACCTGGAGGAGGATACGAAAGGGAGTGACCCTGGCATTGGAGTCCAGCACCGTGTCCAGCGCCCCCACCAGGAGACCTGCAGAGGCAATGACACAGAAAGGAGGCCATGACTAGAGTAGCAGAGAGGCACAAAAGAGAGAAATTGATTTTAATTTTCTGGACCCCGCGTTCTTACATGCTTACCATTAACTTTTTTGGGGGGTTTTCCCCATTTTCTCCCCAATTGTACTTGGCCAATTATCCCACCCTCCCGAGCCATCCCGGTCACTTCTTCACCCCATCTGCCCATCCAGAGAGGGCTGCAGACTACCACATACCTCCTCCAATACATGTGGAGTCACTAGCAACTTCTTTTCACCTGACAGTGAGGGATGTAGCACATGGGAGATCGTGCCCCCCCCCCCCAGTTCTCCCTCCTACACTGGCCAGAGGAGGCGCTAGTTCAGCGCCTAGGACACATACCCACATCTGGCTTCCCACCCACATACACGGCCAATTGTGTCTGTAGGGACACCCAACCAAGCCAGAGGCAACACGGGGATTCAAACCGGCAATCCCCGTGTTGGTAGGCAACAGAATAGACTGCTATGCCACCCGGACGCCTTAACCTTACCTTTTACACACCGAACGCACAGGCAAACACATACTCACAATAAAATTTTTCACCAGATTAACAAGTCAAACAAATGATCCGACTCCCTCAGGAAGTTATTAAGCCAACCTGCTGAAGCTCACTGCAGTCACTTTTTAGGATTCATCACAGTCTACATTCCTGTAACGTTTTGGACAACTGCCTTATTTGCCACTCTGATAACTGCTAGAATGACAAATTCTTTGCAAATGAAAGCTTTGAAATTAAAAACTGCATACATCTAGTGAATTTGTGTGACTCCTTTCTATTCTTTAATATTGCAATACATTTCGCATAAAACAAACATGGCAAGGCTGATTTTTTTTTTCTTTCCATTATTGTTTCGCCCTAGTTACGTCCTTGTGTTTTTTGTATTGAACATCCCACCAAGCCAAATTCCTTCATTGTACACACTTGGCGATCCATAAACTTTGTACTTGAACTTGAGTGTACCACTGGCGGTCGTAGTCAACATTTTTTAAGCCCAGTCTCCCAGTGCTTAGTGCCTCAACACAATGCAGCGAGTCAGAAGCATGTGTTAGAAGTAGAACCATTGCTGGTACCAGACAGGTTTGTGTGCAGAGGAGTGGAAAATAAATAACACAAACATATACAGTGGGATATAACTATCCAGCCAACAGGCTTGGCAGAGATACACAGGAGCCTGTGACATCTTAACTGGACTACTACATAGCAGTGTTGGTTTTATAAGGACCATACATTGCTTAACACTACCAGGAATCCATACAGAGGAAACCATGCTTCTCCCTGCTTATCTAAGCTCCACACCCCTGTTTGAATTTACCACAGATGTTCAGCAGCATCAAACTGAACCCTGGATGGTATTATTGTGCAATAACTCCCCACCTGCAGACATCAAACACATGGAAACGAGCCATGTATATACACACATATGCATACTCTCACATGTATGCACAAAGTCACAGGGACTGTATCAAATTGACTGCAGCACCCTTGGGTTGAGTCTCCTCTCATCATCTCCTTACAAGCACAGCTAATAAGCATCATGCTTTTCCAATGAGGGCAAAGCCGCACAATACTCGTGCCTCCTATTCGCATTGACTTCCTGTCTGTGGAGAATCACAAACCACAAACACACACAAACCTATTATCAGCAGACTGCCCCATTTCAGAGGGATTTGTGAAAATAGCTATGTACCAACTTGAAATGGCAAAGAAGGACACCTTAAAGCGCAATTGAAAAGGACATTTGCTAGAGCAGCAGCGCTCCTGTTGTGTATCAAATGGGTGACACGCACCAGGAACGAGATAAGACGGTATCAGCTTCTGATGCGATGAAGACAGGTAATGTGAAGTCTTGCTCAGAGGCTTAGGTGTCTTTTTAAAGGGCAATGATGATGACCAGGATGTGGATATTAGCAAGAACAATGATGAGTTTGTTTTCATTTTGAAAGTGTTTTTATATGAACACCCCCCCCCAAAAAAAGGGACAAGAACAGAAAAGAGAGGCATGCAAGAGCAAAAGATTGAAAAATTGCAATTGTGAATGGCATGTGAAACAGACCAGTTGACGTCTGACAATGTTGAGGAGCCATCTGTGTTTGGTTTTGTGCTTCAGACATTTTGGGGAATTCCTTCGATAAATTTTGTCGGCAACCCGTCCCCAAAATAATACTGATTTCCATTCAAATTCTGCAGGTGGAAATAGCAACAGCCCTTACAACAAAAAAAAATTCTGAATGCCAAAAAGAAGCTGCTGTTTGGCTGATTATCAGATATCGATAACATCAGATATGTTATCGATAGCTGACGTTAGTTAAAGCAATCTCATTCTCACTGAAATAAATGTCCATTAACTTATCATCCTTCACCGAACGAGGTGACACAATGGTGAGTCAGCCTACTGGCCAATGATGACAGCCCTTGCATTTGCAATAATGTGGAGAAAGACAAATAAATGTTTGTCTGTGGCAACATTCCCACCAAAAATCCCCAACATGCCACAGGTGGCGACATGTTTTACATCACCCAGCAGCGGTTGGTCCACCAGAGAGGATGGGTGGAACATCACTGTGTTACGGTGTTATGGGGGAAAAACTAGTTGAAGGTTTCAAAATGACCCCTGGGAAGTGCATGCCAAGGAAGAATGCACCCGGAGTCTGTGAGATCGATGCTTTAACTCTCGGTAGTGAAGAACGTTACTAGCAAATGTGTGGGCATCTTCACATTTCAAATCTGTACGGTAAACCATATACCAAACAGGTATAGTAAATTCCATTTGCTGAAATGCTGAGGGGAGAAAAAAAAACAAAAAAATGTTTCCCCCTTTTTCTCCCCAATTGTATCTGGCCAATTACCCCACCCTTCTGAGTCATCCCCATCACTGTTCCACCCCCTCCGCCGATCCGGGGAGGGCTGCAGACTACCACATGCCTCCTCCGATACATGTGGAGTCGCCAGGCGCTTCTTTTCACCTGACAGTGAGAAGTTTCACCAGGGGGACGTAGCGCGTGGGAGGATCACGCTATTCCCCTCAGTTCCCCCTCCCCCCTGAACAGGCACCCGACTGACCAGAGGAGGCGCTAGTGCAGTGACCAGGACACATACCCACATCCAGTTTCCCACCCGCAGACACGGCCAATTGTGTCTGTAGAGATGCCCGACCAAGCCGGAGATAACACGGGGATTTGAATCAGCGATCCCTGTGTTGGTAGGCAATGGAATAGACCACCACGCTACCCAGATGCCCCCCCCCCCCCAAAAAAAAAGTCGAGTGAGTTTTAAAAAATACATATTTGGAGTAATGCTGTCTACTATGTATGCTGCCTACATGTCAACAATGTTGGCGGTGAAAAAGTTTCCGCACGTGGAATTGCAACTTGAATATCTGTTCCATTAGGGTTTTCCTAGTGGAAGACAGAAATTTCCTATTTTCCGACGCTTCTGCAAGGCAGCAACAATGAAACAATGAAACAATGCAGAGGAGGGTAAAAAAAGGAGATGGAATACTGGACCCTAAAATAACTTAAAAGCTGCTTTACAAGTCTGGTGAACAATAACCTGGGAGATGAAATTGCTATACGCGAGACGTAAATACAGGTCTAAAACAATCAACCACAATAAAGTAGAGGTTGCCCTTTAAAAACAGCCAGCTGTAAAAGATGAGGATAGACAGATCACTATCTCCCTGTTTACATCCTTTCTGTGGCCTTCCGCAGACATGCACGCCAACAGACACACATACGCGCACGCTCACACAAAGTCACGTGCACAGACACTGATGCGAACGCGCATGCACACGCGCACACACCCACACTTAAAAGAAAATCTCTTCCCCTCTGACATAAACACCAAGTGAGAGGAAAAGAAAACGAGAAGGTGGTTATTTCTCATGACAGAGAACGAGACGGCTCCTGGTTTCAGCCTCATTAGAAACCACATCTAAAGCTTGCCAGCCTGACGCTTCAAACTCCGGCACCCCGGCAACACAAACCTACCAAACTCTCACTGCAACCCCTACGGTGGGGTTTACACTGCCTGTCCAACATGCAACTCTCCCCAGAAAGTGAGTCAATATAAGTGGTCATCTTCCCGACCTACTGGTGCCCCTGTTTG
The DNA here is from genome assembly GCF_029633865.1 of Lampris incognitus. Classification (NCBI taxonomy): domain Eukaryota; kingdom Metazoa; phylum Chordata; class Actinopteri; order Lampriformes; family Lampridae; genus Lampris; species Lampris incognitus. The sequence goes on along the minus strand of NC_079221.1, from coordinate 29,278,942 downwards.
GGGCTGTTGCCATGGAGACAGAGATGCAAATGTTAAAATCTGCCCAAGGAAGCCAACTTGGTGCAGCTCAACAGGTCTGCGAGAGGCGCATCATGCCGCTCCTCTAACTGGGAGGATAAAAGCTAACTTTGTTTTTATGTATATGTGACGTGTTTTTCTGACTGCAGCGTAATGCGACCCACACAGCTGCAGCTGGCTGGTCAAACGCATACAACAGGTGGTTTCACTGCAGAGCGAGTAGTCAAGTGAAAAGTGGCTTTTATCCTCACTTGGCATTTTCAAAAGAATTCACTCCAATCCTGTAATGAAAGGTCAGGTTTAGAGAGGAGTACTGCGTATGTGAGATCACCCAACCCCGCTCAGACATTCTCCTGAAGAATGTTATCACTGGTGTGAGGGGAGTGGAAAAGGTCCCACGCGAACTTTGAGGACATCTTCTCCACAATATCTTTGGGCTTTGTTTTCATACGGCAAAAAGAAACATCATGAACTTGAAAACAAATAAAAAAGTATATATTTAAATCCAAATAAACAACGCTGATCCATTTTGCTCCCTTTGATTATACTAAAATTAATGATTGCACTTAAGTGAGTCATTTTCTTCCAAGCCAAACTACACAACAACAAAATTTTGACTTTTCAACCCTGTAACTATGGACTACCACAATAACAAACACACATATAATGTAAGCCCTGTCTAGGAAATTGCTACTCCTCTGTTTTATGAAAGACTGGAAGGTTTTCTTTCTCAGGAAAGTTCCCATGAAGACAGAACAAAATCAAGACCACATGAATAAACCGTTATGTAGCAGCACAGTATAATGTCGTCGGATGTCACTAAACATGCAAATCAAAGTTAAGATGCTAAACTGATAAGGCTTATATATATATGTATATATATATACACATATATATATAAATGCCCGAGCTGATGATTGCTTATGGCATGAAACAGGCTTGTACTGTCTCATAAAGAATTTACTTGAATCACTGGATTATTTTGCTCCTTATTTGTTGAGCACTTTTCCTATTGTCGAGTGTTTCTTTTAACAAAGTGTTTTATATGATATATATATATACTATATATCCATCCATCCATTATCTGAACCGCTTAACCTGCTCACAGGGTCGCGGGGATGCTGGAGCCTATTCCAGCAGTCATTGGGCATCAGGCAGGGAGACCCCCTGGATAGGCCACCAGGCCATCACAGGGCCCACACACACACACACACACACACACACACACACACACACACACACACACACACACACACACACACACACACACACACACGTTGACACACAGAGAGAACTGTGTGACCGAGAGGGAGTAAGAGACAGAGAAAGCCAGACAGCTTGGCACATTAGAAGCAACTTATCCTGTGTAAACCATTCAGTGCAATGAAAACTACATAGACAGCATAAGTAGCAGAGTGTTTGGCCCATATCGTCACATATCAAACCTGAGTAACAGCACCCAATCTCAAAAGACCAAAATCGTGACCTATTATGAAGATTGTTTTTAACTATATTCAAATAAAGAATAGAAAAGCCAAGAGCAGGGTGGAGTGCAAAAGGATCAATACACTGTACGGGCAAAACAAACGCAGTAGAGAAGACTGCAACCGAATAGAATCGACTAGTTTGTTATCATTTCGTAAATTCATCGTGTGTCATATAGCAAGTGTCAGGATGAATAACAGACAACCATGTCATCATCAATATAGCAAAAAAAAGGCAAACATAAACTCGACAAACAGTAGAATAATAGGGTTCAACACACACACACACGCACACACACACACACACACACACACATTGAATCGCAGCAAGTTTCCGAGAGGAATTGCAGAAAAGGAGGCTTTCCACAGAACTCCATATGGTCGGGTCTGATGCGTTGGTACTACGGAGCGGTGGCCGGAGAGGAGGTGGGCGTTTTACCTGAGATTTTCCCCGCCGACTCCCCATGACCTCTTCTGCGCTGCAAAAGGAAGAAATTGTTCGACTTCTCTGTCACCCAAAGCTTCAGCGCATTTTTCAGCAAAACTTCCTCGGGAGTCAACCACATTGTTTTCTGTTTTTGTTTGGGTTTTTTTCCTTTTTCTTCTCTCAACCAAGATACGGCGAGGAGAAAGTACCGTCTTCCCCCTAACCGCCGTGACTTGACGGTACGGCTGTCCGCTGCTCTGAATGCGAGGAATTTAAAACGCCATTTTCGAGGCTGTACATGATAACATGCACTTCCCACGGCAGCAGGCTTTTTCGGTTCATGATTTTTTATATGTATTTCTCTACTCCTCCTCCACCTCCTCCTCTCACGCCCGGTTCGCAACTGTACACAACACAGCCCACTAACGCAGTATCTTCCGCATTTCATCCAGCCTTTCCTTCCCCCAGTTCCGGAAAAGAGCCACAAGCCCCTTTGTGATTGGTTATTCTCTCGGTACTGTAATCCAAATGGTAATTAACACAAAACACGTTTCATGCATGGATTCTGTCTATTCTATTTGTCACCACTGAGGTTCGTCCGATACAAAAATGGGCAGCAAATGCCGCTGAGGTCTGATATATTAACTTTTTATCTCCGATTGATCCATTACATTTCATTTATTAGTAGTGTCATGAGGTAAAATCAAAGAAGAATACGTTTTGGAGAATTTGCAATAAATGCAACTGTAGAAAGAGTTTAAAAAATAGCAAGATCAAGTAATGAAATATTTCTTTGACTCAGGAGTGATCTTTTATTAATAAGCCTGTGGTCATCCCGATTACACTCAATAATAATGATGATGATGATGATGATTATTATTACTATTATTGCCTATTTATGAAATATATGAAAATGATTGATGCTGTTGCTGCTGTTGTCTATGATGATACGTTTTCATGAAGTAATAAGCCTTCATTCTAAATTCATCCTTTACCTGCATGGGGATAGGTTATAACAGTCAGCATCAGCAAATAAAAATGATAATACTGTAACGTGCATGGATAAGAAGACACGCTGGCCGCTAGCTGGAGGGTCTGACCCTTTAGTCTAGCGGTTAGCGATGTCTCTTGCGGTGCGGGCGATACGGGTTCGCTTCACGGCCGCGGCAGTTCCTGTGGTTGCGTTGTCCCCCGAATTCGCTACATTGGTGTCAGAAGTGGGATGGAGCGACCGTAAGGCCATCGGAAGCGTATGCGCCCTGAGGCGTGAAGGAGCTGATATGCTTAAGCGCGGGGACGCGCTTCCCGAAGGAGGGGGGTAGTGTAACGGGCATGGATAAGTAGACACGCTGGCCACTTTCTCGCGAATCTCACCCTTTAGTCGAGCGGTTAGCGATGTCTCCTGCGGTGCGGGCGATACGGGTTCGCTTCCCGGCCGCGGCAGTTCCTGTGGTTGCGTTGTCCCCCGAATTTGCTACCATACGAAAAAAAATCGTGACGTCTAATGAGTTCTTAGGGATGGTTACGTGAAAATAGGCCATAGATAAATATAGGTTCCTCATGACAGGAAAACAGATCAACATCCTGTGCTTATCTGAGTTTGAGATTTTAGAAATTTCTTACTTTCTCTTTCCAAATATAATTTTATTCTCTTATTTTTTTATTTATTTTTTAGATTTGGTAAAAAAAATTGGATGGATAACTTTCGTCTTACAAAACAATTTCCTTCTTTTGCTTCAATGTCAATATGTGTGGGGGGGGGGGAGAGGGTAGCATGGATTCTAGCTACAGCTGTCGTCTCACTCAGACGCCACAAATGGAATGTTGCGCTCCCACTCCTAATAAGGACATGTCGAAACGCAAAACGGATGTGGATGCGACATTTATTATTGTCCCCTCATGGTTGGTTCCCCAACTCCTTTTATAAAGATTGCTTATATTGCGCCTTTAAGTCGATACGAAATACAAAGATATGAAAATAACCCTGTATATATTATGTATGATATATAAAAACTGTTTGTATTTATATTCAAATATTTAGTGGGCAGTGCGCTTATTTGAAATGTGGATCAACACTATTTTGTGACGGAACCAATAAAGGTGCGGTCCTTCCATTTCCGGGTTTGAGGCGAGAGCAGCGGTGTGATTTTAGGGCTCGTTCGTATCTGTCAAAATGCAGGTTTGTAACCTTTATAGTTAGTTCCAAGCGCTTTAACTTATTAAAGGGTTATGCTTTGAATGATGTAGGTGTTGAGTCTTATGTATATCGACATTTTTCTTGTCCCCGGGCCATCAAAGCCAAGCTAAGTCACTGTTAGCCCTGAACATGTCTGGCCCTAAAGTATAAAAGATGTGAGCCAGATCGAGCGTTTGTAAATGCTGTTCGTGCCGAGACAACTTCATTTATAGAAACTAACGCTAGTCTTCGCAGAAAGTTGAATCAGTTCATCAGAATCATGTTTAGAATCAGAGTCATGTTTGTGGCCATGTGGGTTCGCACAAACATGGAATTTGACTCCGGTTTCGTGGCTCTCTCAGTGTACTTAACATAGAATAACAGCAGTACAACATAACAATATTCAGATAGATACACAAGGTTTGGCTATATATGGCGAAGAGTTGATAAGTGCAATGGTGCAGAGAATATGTCAGAGATGCTGAAATAGATGTTAGCATGGTACTTACATTCAAGCCTGAGGTAGATGGACATGACAGAGCATACGAGAGTACCAGTATATTTACAATGTACAGTACAGTACATACAAAATGGTTGGACATAACGTACACTGTAGACTATAGATGTCACAACTTACATGTACACTGAAGAAGTCACTTAGATGAGTGATGAAACGTTCCCCTCAATAAATGTGTCAAGATGAATTGATTCAACTTTCTGTGATTTCATTACCTAAACTATTGAGCATGCATAAAGACAATGCTAGTCTTCTTGTTACTGACGTCTGAGATAGCTGTACGCTATATTGTTAGCAAGTTCTTTATATTATGGAAAAATTAGGTGTTCAGCCATGATGTGTCTTGTCTTGTCCTTGTTTGAACAAAAACATCAGTCTCCCAATTTAGGTTTTACAATTTGGTCAAAAGTTGCTGTGATTTTCTGTTCTTAGGAACATCTTTTGGCTTGTAGACAGTGTAAGCAATAAACTGCCCATTTGGTCTTGCAGTTTGATTTGTGTTCTCTCTTACAAAGACAGGAGAAGACAACTGCACATATCAGAGGCAAAACAAAACCCAGTGTACATCCTTCATCCTTTTATTTGTCAGGTGTTTTAGCAAATTTTCTGTGTCTGTTTAATTTCCTCCCAGGATCCAAATGAAGACACAGAGTGGAATGATATCCTGAGGAAGAAGGGGATTCTTCCTCCCAAAGAGGTCCCGAAAGAGGATGAAGAGGAGGAGCTGGCCTTCCAGCAACAGTCTGTTGGTAAGGGAAACCTGCTTTTATCTTTATGGAATGATTGAGGTATTGGTGATTTATAAGAGGTTTGGTCCAGTTTTAAAAGATGATGTGAGGTCTATTAGCCCCAATGTCACTACAAGCTGCATAACAAAATGTGTCAGTTACTGTCCTTGGCAGCGAATATTTATACCTTGCAGACCATGAATCTGTCTGAATTGTTAGGGTCTACTAATAAGTATGACACAAAACTAGTCCACCATAAGCCCATTTTTTTACAACAACTGGTTTAAATTTTTTAAAACCAGTTCACAGTACTCACTTGCACCCTTCCCAGAGAGTCTTGATTAAAGAAAACGAAGAAAATCGAAATATTAGGTGCTTATGTTTTATGTAAATAGAAATGTCATTTATATATGCCAACTCTAATACAGAATATTTGTAATAATAATACTAAGAGGAGTAGTCGTAATAATAGAAATTAATAACATTGATTATTGAAATGCACTCATTGGGTGAGTCGGATAAAGTCTTATTGGTGGATGACATTATCACAGCAGTCGATGTCATAGGCTCTTTTTATGAGAGCATAAAAATTTGTTGTTAAAGGTTGATATTAAAATAAACTGGACAGCTGATTGTTACTGTGTAGTGTCATAGCAATAGGCCCAGACAGACTAGGGTGGCTCTGACCTTTCTTGTCTCATTGAGTAGTAAAAACATACGAGAGTATGACACTGGATGAGTTGGATGAGAATGAAGATGAGTTCAATGAAGAGGATGAGGCTGCCGTTGAAATGTACAGGTTAGTGGAATTGCTAGATGACCAGCAGTCACAGACTGTGGTTGGTCTGGCCAGATCCCAGGTGTGAATGTGAAGCAGGGTGATGCTGAAAAGAACATGTGTACTCAGCAAAATATAAATACAAACTTTTATCATCAATAAAACAAACAAAAAATGGCTGGCGCATCCCAAAGTTTGTGTCATTTGAACCAACTCCACAAACAAAGTAGATACTCTGAATCGTTATAAATCATTATAAATTTGGATGCCCATTCTTACAAAGTGATTGCTGTCAAAAAGACATTTTATTTCATCTGCACAGTTACATTTTTTGTGAGGTGCTAGCAAAACACAGGAAAACCAGAGAAAGAAGTATGCTTGCCGCAAACTAAAAGATGAGACCAATTTGTTTTATTATGCTTTCCACGTGGCTGATGATTTCTTGTAGTAAACAATGTGTTTCATATCCAGACTTGATCAGGTTTACTCATCAAACGAATAATAAGAAAAAATAATTTCAGACATGTTGATCAAGTATCTTAGTGTCAGACAAACATACTTCCTTATGGACTCTATTTTCTGAATCACTAAGATCTTTTTTTACAAGTAATAATGCTTTGCAAAGGTAGAACAACTATTTCAGAGGATTAGAATCAAATATCACAGGATTTTTTTACCCAAAAAATGTATAGTATTATGTTATGTTAGGGGATCTCTCAGTACTGGCTTTAGTCAGTATTGGGAAGATACTGTTCTTCTTATTTCCGCAATATTCATTGCCGAAATTAACTTGCCCTTTTGACAAATATAGGTTGATAATGTACCTATTTTATTCCTAATTTTTCTCTCCCTGACCAGGCAGAAACGGCTGGCAGAGTGGAAAGCAGCTCAGATCAAGAATGTGTTTGGAGAAGTGGCAGAAATATCGGGGCAGGACTATGTCAATGAAGTCACCAAGGCCGGAGATGGCATTTGGGTGGTGCTGCACCTCTACAAACAGGGGTAGGTTATCTAGCAGTCACTCAAATTGAGGGGGAAATTTTTTTTTTCGAGTGAGAGTAACAATGAGATGGGGGGGCTAGGCTATGCAAGTTTAACAAAACAACTTCCAGGTGCTTAAAAAACACCCCCCAAATAAAGCATCATGCCAAATAAGTCCTCATCAGGGATCACAAACAGAAATTAGTTATAGTAAGCTAGAAAGCATTGTAGACTTTACATTGTGCATATTCTGTAGGAAGATAGGAATTCTTTTTGAAATACTTTGTAGTAAATAATGCACTCATTGTAGTCAAGCAATAAATTCCCATAATTCCCCAGCCACATTCATCATTTTGTCCACCAGCGATGTTTTTAAGTGCAAGAGGTTCTCTAAACTATGACTGATCATCTGCCAAAGTTGCCAGTAGGTTAGGCTAAATAATCAACCAGTGATATAATTTTCCAGCATTTGGGTAATTGCAACAAAATAAATGTAATTTTTATCTCAGAAATCGGCATTGTATATGCCCCAAAAAGGGTAAATCAGGGTGGGACCAATTGAACTGTCAACATCTGTGTCTTTGAAATAGATCAAATCTACCTGGTGTTACTGTAACCATGGGATTTTTGTGAACAGGGTTTTATAGGATAGATGCATATAAATGCCACAATAGATTTTTATTTTTTTTTTGAGCATATTTGACAGATAGCCTCCTGATGAAAGTTTTGAAAAATGTGCAGGAGTGATGTGGCCTTTAGAAGTGAATTGGTTTTACAGATGGCTTTGAGTAATATTATTGATTTTAAGCTTTATGCAAATCCTACAAGTACAGAATGACCCTTAGAAAAACAAGCACTGTTTCCTGGAAAGACGAGGTATGCAGGTAGATTTTAAGAAATAGAAAATAAGGAACACAAGACTCCCAATTTTGCAAAATTCTTTGCTTACATTGTAAAATAGCTACCTGAGGGCATTGATAATTGGCTAAAGGATGAAGAAGAAATGTTTCATTTTTACATGTGTTCCACCCTGCACACAGCAATGACAAGTCTATACTGTTTCCTCGTTTTCCCGCCTTCATTTCCCAGCATTCCACTGTGCACCCTAATCAACCAGCATCTGAGTAAGCTGGCCAGGAAGTTCCCTCAGGCCAAGTTCCTAAAGTCAATCTCCACCACCTGCATCGCCAACTACCCTGACCGCAACCTACCCACCATCTTCGTCTACTTCGAGGGCGAGATGAAGGCTCAGTTCATTGGCCCTCTGGTCTTTGGGGGCATGAACCTCAAAGTTGAAGGTAGGCCAAGACCTGTCAGATGTGCGTTGTGTAGCCTTAATATTTCTGCTTTTCTGAAGTGTAATGACATGTCAGTATCCCACTGCCTATATTTCTTCCAAAAATGCAGGAGCTGTCTGGCTAAAAAAAAAATTGTTTTGTTTTACTTAAAGGCCCTTTTTTTTGTTGTTCTGAAACCATTATTAACATCACTGAATGTTAGAGGTCAGCATTCAGGCATAAGTTACACTTTGCATCTATAATCTCAGTGGTCATTGGAAGACACAGATGACCACAAGCAACACCAGCTCTTTATTCCACAAAGAAAACCATAGGGCACCAATGCTGTTACAGACATGTAGTAAGGCCAGTGCAGGTGACGAACATCCCTGCGCACACCTCTGCACAAGGGATTTTACATTAGGTCCTATGTATTATTTAATGTAACTATAGTGTCATTTTAGCTGTGGTTTGGAACGTTGATTTTGCATACCGAGTGAAATGTGTATTCAACTCTTTGTTTACCATGTCTTGGTTCTCCGGTTTGTCCTGTATGTGAGCTGTTCTTATCCATTGTACTATGTGGTGCCAGAGTGTAGCGTGATACTTCACAAGCTCACATTTCCCTTTAGCAATATTTAAGAGAACCAGCCATGTGGCTTAAACAAGTTACCAACAGTTATCCAAGAGATGCCAATACTGGATGTGGGACAACAAACGGGAGATTTGTTAGTGCCTTCTCCGCCAACACACATCAAAGAAAATACTTCACTTTTTGTAGCATTGGGATGTTGGTTTTTTTTTTTTTCCTTAATGAAACCGTAATTAGTGAATAAGGATTATCCAGTTGAACTCTCATGTACCGCAACTCACAGAAAATGGGAATTTTCTTTGTCTTGTCAGCAAAGAAGAACTGATAACGTTACCATCTTTAGTTTTGCTGCCATTCCGCTAATATGGCTGTGTGTGTTGAAACCATTGGCAACTACACTGCAAACATTGTGTATCAAACCTCAGACTTGCTTGTTTATTGAAATGATCCTGATTTGTATCATCTGCCACCATTCCATCCCACCCATGCTGCCCAATCTACCCTGCCCAGAACTGGAGTGGAGGTTAGCAGAGTCCGGCGCTGTAAAGACAGACCTTGAGGAAAACCCCAGGAAGCAGGTCGAGGACAAGCTGATGACATCGATCAGATCATCAATTCCCACATGGAAAGACATTGACTCAGAGGAGGAGGACTATTAAAAAAAGTACACAAGCCTGTAGTTAAAAGGCAAAAAAACCCCAAATTAAACAACAACAACAGACTCTGGCCTCTGTTGTCACGAAGTGGATTATACAGGGAGAGGATGACATCCCCACCATCACCACCAGTCAATTTACATTGTAGTCATATAGCTGATACTTGTTTCCAGGGCAGCTTACATCATTTGTACAGGAAAGGGGTACACTGTCTAGCTTGATGACACGTCAACAAAATACTAAACTGACTGGAATCAAACATGACTCTTCTGTAACCAGATGGTCTCTCTAACAGGCGCCCCTTGCCGCCACAGTAGATTTTAGTAACTACAGGAGGAAAGGGGCAACTCTTATTGGTTTAGTCACATTTTTTGAGAAAATTAATCCTTATCTGTTCCTATGTGGTGCTCATGTGACTCTTCAGCCAGCAGAGGCTGATTGGAGGTGATCGCCTTTCAGGATGAGCAAGACAGTCATACCCCTCCAATGTCAACATGATTTAATATGGGTAATGAGACAGTGGAAGCCATTATTTCTAGTAGTACTTGCGTCACAAGATTTGCGTTTATATTTCTATTTGTACAATTTAACACAAGTTCACATCTGTCAACGATGCCAGTTTTTGTTAAAATTTTCTTGGTGCCTGTGTAATTGTTAATCATATAAAGGACGTATTCCATAAGTCATTCTGAGTAATCTGTGTTTTCAAAAGATGTATTGCTTTTTTTTACATTTACTTGTCTTGTGTAACAATTCAAGATGTCAGATTTTGCCTGGAATCATTTCACCCGGAAAATTTCCTTTTTACTGATTTACTCCAACATTAATAAGCAGGACACATGGAAGTCAGGCAATGCATGTCTATTCTTATCCACGATAATTTATTTTCTGGAAAAAATGCCACTTTTCTCCGGAGAAACATTAGAAGCGGCTACACTTATTCATCCACCGGTTCGTGCCTGATCTCCTTTGAGCCTCCCGGTTGCTCCTCTTCTGTGGTGCCCAGATTTTTACAACATCGCCACTGGAAGGGCCCGGATCTTCTGTTTCATCAGCAAGAGAGAAAGGGAGAAAAATCTGTCAGTGTTGAGATCCCTTACTGTGGATGTCACATTACAAGGGATGTTTTTTCCTCAGTTTTTACCAAGGAATCATTTCCCATTCGCCAGAGTTTCTACTGGTAACTCCCGTTTTCCTGTTGTTTTTTTGTCTACTGTTTACTTGACTTTCATATCCTTCAGGTCACAACCCTCCCACCACGTTTTAATATTGACACTTCTGTACTTAGCCTTGTAATGGTATCCTTTTTATAAAGATGAAGAACTTGATAACTTGTGTTTTTACCAAGAGTACCAGCTTCTTCCTCCTCTGGGAAAGTTTGGGGAACAGCCGCATCAGGGGGTGCACCGAGTGAGACTGGAGGAGGGAAAAGAGTAAATTCACACAGAAATTAGTTCTTACAAAGTTCAGTATCGTCTTATAAAAAAATGCCATGCTGGTTTATTGTCCATACAACCTCGTGAACAGAGGAATCAAAAGTACACCAATCAAGTACTCAAATGAAGACTGTTTTTAAACCACAACAGGTACTGAAACCGATTCGGTGGAAATGAGCAGAGCTCCACCCACCCCATTGCTACATATACAATACAAAGGAAATGCAGTTAAATGCACACACACACACACCTACCTTTTCTTGCACACTGGCCATTTGTGTGTGTTGATATAGATATATGTGTGTGTGAGAAGGTTTTTTACTGTTAAGAGGGGCTCAAATAATGTTAGCCTTGTTCATGAGCAATTAGATATTAGTTGTGCTGGGTGAAAGCCCTGCTTACCTCATGCTGTACAGTGCCTATGGAGTTGTGTCCTTTAGAATAATGAAACAGGAACTGAAAAACAAAATTACCCACTGTTAGTTAGCTGGTGTCAAAAGTAAAATGGCTGAGGTTTCTCATCTCCCCTCAGTGACTGCAAATAAAAAAACTTACTCTTTTGAATATGTTCTGAACTTGCCCCTGTTGGAAAAGACAATCACAAATTAGGAACAATAATGCTCTATGCCTGCTTTATAGTTGCTTCATGTCGGGGGCGAAGTTGCATTATTTTCTGTTACACATTTACTCAAACACACTGAACCACAAGCTTCCCCTCACGACCGTTGTTTCCCTACTTCACACCCATCCTAATTCACTTTCTTTCCCTTACACAGTTTTTGTTTTGTATTTTTGAGATATTTGTACCATTCCACATAGAAGATCTTGACTCTGGAAGATTTTTATTTACACAAAGTCTGTATTTCTCAGCTGTTTTGAATGTAGGCCTTCAACTTTTTTCAATAATGCGAGAACAACCTATGCTACTTTTATCCTTCTCTTCCTAATCAGATTCCTCCTCTCTCACAAACATTTGCACTTTTGAATTACTTCGAAATATAACTTGAACCTGTAATGCATAAGAAAGCTTTCAGATTGCCTATCATTCATCTACAAAAAGTAAATGACTCCATCATAATAGTGAGTAGACTATTGAGTAGTGCAGCGAGTGAAATAAGAGATGTTGCATAATTTGTTCTTGCAAATGAAACGAGGTTTCCTTAAGACTTGAGAAATCTCCTTCAGATCCAGTGGTTGGTTCTTGTATCATCAGCCTACCTCATTCTGGTCTGCCCACACCATATTTCCCATGTCATCACTCCTCTGGACCCCTGGAAGCTAGAGACAAACATACGTCACTATGAATTCTTCTGTGTGGAGGATGCAGTGTGCAGGGCACAAGCCACTTTTAAAGGCAAAGTTGAGTTGGTAGCAATCGGGCTAGCCTGGAGAGATCTGTTGGAAGATCTAGACAGCGGAGGAAGATGAAGAAGTTCTCACGGTAGCCCAGCGTTTGGCCGACTCAAATGTTCTGACTTGAATTGGACTTTTAGAGTCTTTTGCTTTTTAGTTCTCTTGTTTAGACTACTGCCATGCACTTCTCGCTGGTCTTCCAGCCCATTAAGTTCAACCGCTGCTAGGAATCCAGAATGATGCTGCATGCGTGGTATGTTACTGTCTTTGCTACAAGGTCCAGACTTTCCTCTCACCTGGCCCCAAAATTGAAGAACCAAACTCTCGGCCCCCATCAGAGCTATGGACTCACTCTAAAATAGGCCTAATAATGTTCCTCTCTCAGGCCTACCTCAACCCGTAAATGGTCTCTAAGTGATATTTGTAAACTATGACTCATCTAATACTACTAGTGGTGTCGGCTACCATTATTGTGCCCTTAATTGCTTACACGCCATTGTTGTTTTCTACCATTGTGCCCTCTTTCTACCTGCGCTTGACATTTTATGCTCTTATGCCGATGACGTACTTATTATACTGATAAGTGGCAATGCAATTAATTCTCCTGTTCAATCTCTCATGATGATCTAAATTGAACTTAATGCACTTGACATGTATGTGCTCTTGGCTATATGTTTACTATGCAGTGCTCCCTGATGCCAGTTGGTAACACTCGAATCTATCTGCTAATTGCTGTTTCTCTTGTAAGGCGCTTCAGATAAAAAAAAACGTCTGCCAAATGAGTAAATATAAATGTACCGAACAGTGAAGAAACATCAAGCCAATTCCCAAAGTTAAGTGATGAGTAGCATCACATCTCTGCTGAAATCTGTCACCATTGTCAGATGACAGCCTCCTTGTCATGTCTGATATAGTACATTTCCTTGAACAGCTGACGGACCCGGTAATACTGTCTCTAAGCATATTCTGATTCTGATTCTGAAATGGCATTAGACCATTGGAGAAGCCCCTGAGTGGCCAACACATGTGGCCAGATGTGTTGAAAAGGCAAAGTCATACAATTATCCCGTCGTGTCGCTTTCGTGTCCCAGGAGGTGCTGACATGAAGCTTGGTGTGGCTCACACTGGGTGTATATGTAGTTCTAACTTGAGTGTGTGACTCAAACCAACCCAACACACACACACACACACACACACACACACACACACACACACACACATACACATACATATATAAGTAGAGTTGAAGGCCACCAAGAAACAGAATTTAATAAAGCTGTTGAAAGAAAACCTTACAGGATGTTTCCTAAATGTCTCATAAATGTTTGGAAGATAATCATTGGGTGTGTGTGTGTGTGTGTTTTCTTAAATAGATGTAGCTGCCACATATTGAAAAGCAATCCATTTGTAAATGAACAACTCTTTAGCAAAGAACTCAAAAACCACAAGGCCACGCCCATGCTTGGTGATTTTACCACAAGGTAAATAGTGTACTTTGTTTGCTTCACTTCTTAGTTTACGTGGGGTCTTTTTCTGGATAAGTAGCCTACTCTGATTTTGACTGGAGCAGCATTAGCTACCTGTCGTAGCAGCAGCTTTATTTTGGACGACAGCAGTAGTGGAGGTAATATAGACCCGGTCTGGACTTCTGGGCAGGAAGAGTGAATGTTAACCATCCTCTCTCTGCATCTTCTGCTCACATCCCCTTGACCAAGATGCTTAAGCCTCGGTGGCTCCAGTAATACTGCTGCACAGCAGCCACCGCAGGCACCTCGGTATCAACGCTTCCAGCTGCTGAATGTGAAGGAAGCCCTTACCGAGTATGAGTACATCAACATCAACACAAGTTAAAAAGAAAAAAGAAAAAAAACTGCAGCATCTACGAAGCCCCTAAAGGGACATGAGCAGTTTTATTTTTGCCAAGTTTCACCTGCACACATGAAACTTTGTCTCTCTCTACTTGAATGAAAAATCCTGTTGTGTGTCCACCTCTAAGTGCATAGAACAAAAATGTAAATTTTCTTTAAGGGTGTTTTTCTCTTCCGTCTCGCCCCCAGGAGTGATCTGATCACCCCCAGGTCAAAATAAACAGCCTAGCAGGTTCCATCCTGAGAGTTGATATAGAGACACGCTAACACATATAGCAACAATCAAAGATATACAATTATATGAAGACACAAGTGTGACCACAAGTGCTCTTGACTAAGATTGGGGGCAAAGGGTTGACGTCTGCACGGACAGGCGTACATGCACATGTGGCAGTAAGGAGACCGCCTGACGCAGGACATAGTGAAACATACTGGGGATTATCTTCTTCCTCTGCTCATCTCCTTATATACAGTTTCATTGATTCTGTTGTTTGATTAATTGATTAATTGGTTGATTGATAGTGTAATTGAACATGTGAACTAGTTTTTTATATTAACAAACGTTTAACACGCTATAAAAAGAATGAACATATTTCAGGGGAATTTTTTTTATTCTATTTCCAATATAATATGGATAATGAAACCCGAGTTTTATAGAAAAACATGCTTATTATGGTATAGTGACAGATCTTCAGATGTTTCTATCGAGAAGTTTAACAACACATCGTTGCAAGATGAGAAGGAGCATGCTGTTAAAGGAGTGTTTCCCTTATGTTAACAGTGCTATAACATAACAGCAGAAAACAGTATTCATAAATGGAGATTTCTCTACCTTTCTTATAGATATCCCGTTTTCCCATTGATTGGATGGTCTGGCGTAGGACTCTGCAAGAGCAAACACGAAGCAGGAATTTTTCTCTTTTTTGTCGGTGAGATATTTCCACAGACAGAGACGTCTACTGCCAGTGATGCGAATACGCTCTTTGAAACTCATAAATAAATACATATTTTTGCGACCATGAACAAATTCTGAAGAGTTTAGGAACTTAAACACAGTTAAAACAACGCGTTAACCGAGTTTAAACCGCCAGTAAATAGCATGATAAGTATATCTAGTATTGGACCAATCAGCGCCCTGACCGACAGCGTTCACGGGCTCGCCTCGGGCGACCGATTCTGAAACGACACGTTCACTCACCTGCTGATGCGCTCCAGCATCCGAGGCACCAGAACAAATGCAACAGACACAGCTGCCGCGCGGTCGGTGTTGTCATCTCTAATTTCCACTGACTCTTCTCCTCTTGGTCGACGCGTCTACGGGTCAACAGTAACTCAGTGTGAGAGCCGATCCAGCGCGTGCGAGACTTTAAAAGCATCGAGGCTGACCGCATCAACTCCTACGCCCGTGTGCGTTGTGTTGTGCGTGCTTACGCGCGCGCGTGTGTGTTGGAATGGGGGGGTGACTTCTCTTCCCACAAGTCTCACTTGGTCATCATCTCTGCCGTCTTGCGCATGTCCCCCACCCACCCTTATTTTATAGGCCTTTTTATAGGCTCTTTTATAGGCCTATAGCAATAGTTGGTGGCATTTAGGAGTCTGTATACTAAGGCTTTGGTGCGGCCTGTGATGTGTACTATATGCTGACGTCAAATTACAAGAACAAAAAAACAAAACAAAACAACAGTAGACAGGCAGTGAGTTCCCACTTCACATTAAACGCAGATGGGTCCATTTAAAGTAGTCCCAGTAGTTCTCCTTGATGGAAAACAGTTTTGGGTGTCACTGAAGTCATTTTTAATTAGATCATTTGAAAGCGAATATCCAAAAGAAAAAAGAAAAAGAAAGAAAACCAGAACAGCACACCAATTGTTGACGTAATTATTTTGTCATTTAATTGATCACAACATGGCATCACCTCTTACAACAATAATAATAATAATATGGCAGTATAGCAGTTTATTTCCCATTTCAGTGAATGATTGAGATGGAAAATGAAAATAGCAAATAAAACGTGTGATAAGACATAGCTGTAGAATATAAATGCAATGTGAAATAAAACAGTAGACACAACTGAGAAAAACTTATTTATTGAAAGGCCTATCAAAAAGAAGAAAAACATTTTAAGAACTCATTTGATACTAGATAAGGGTTTAATAAGCCGTAAAGACACGATGACCAATATTACAGAGCAAGTCATCTAATATAATGTAGACTATACAACTTTTAATCTCCTATTGATTATAAGACAAGTCAGCATGAGTCACAATGAGATCTTGCATTGGTAAATCCTCTCTGGTGTAAACCAGAATTTAAAATTGTCCGTGTGATGAAGACGTGGCTGTCTAAACGCTGGTGTTTCTGTGTGTAGAAACAGTCTGCAGCAGGGCCACCGGTGTGTGACACCTTCCTGTCATGTCAGCTATGCTTTGCACTGGGCAGCAGCTCAACTCTTCAAAGGATTGTACATAATAACCCCAGCTAAGATCAGGGTCGAGTGACCATGTTGTAATTTTTTCTTTCGATTTGAGAAATATTGACTGCAAATATTTGAAAAGCTGCAGTTACATCTAACAAGCAAAACCTCAGTATTTGTACTTAGACATGAGGGCGTGCTACGTATCAGAGTAAGAATATTTAATACAAAATGTTACCTCTAGTTGAGACTTGGTCACTCGTTTATAACTTATTAGCTGTCTCATCTGGTAGGCCTACAACCTCCATTTCCTCCTCATCAGCAAATTCTCCAAATTACTTGTTGAGCATCAGCATGTCTCTCAGTACCCATGGCTATACGTACAATGTGTGGATGTTTTTTGTTCAGTTTTGACTTTCAGTCTGTTACGTGCTGTTTATGTCTCATCTTAAATGACTATGAATAGAAATTGAAACATCCCTAATTCTCACCGGACTATCTAGTGAAAACGATAAGTGAAAATAAAACACATTTGAAAGAGAAAAGAGAGAGTGGGGATGCTATCTAGTGCACTGCTAGCAGGATTGAGCAGAGATAGCAGAAAAAAGAAGAAGGGCGAAGAACTCGAGCATTGTTTGACTCATTGTTGACTCTTGAGTGCACTCGGCCCCTTTGCCCAATGTGTCAGGTCTACATAGATCCGGCAAATCTTCAACAATCTTGTGTGATTGGCATGAGCGGGAGCAAGGAAATGCGAATAAATAAACCCCAGCGAAAGACAAGTGAAGAGCTTTTTGAAGGAGCTATATCTTGATGAGATAGCTAGAGCAAGCTATCTCATTTCTGAAAAATGGACAACATTGCATTTAAGGCCCACTTGAGAATGCCATAGAGCTACAGTGGTATACATCTGCAAAAGGTCTCATTTATAACCTTTGCGTACGCACAAAATGGAGTCTGAAAGAGACGATTCTTTTTTTCTTTTTTTTGGCGCACGCCATTTTTGGCTTTTGTGCGAATGTACACTTTTAGTAAGGATCCTATGCACTGTTTTATAAATGGGACCTCAGGTCCTTGATGCACAAAATGAGGGGTGGGCTATCAGAAACATGGTGTGCAATGTCAAGCAAAGCATCAGAGGCAAAATATCCCTATAAACTGGTTTACTGATGAACAATAGGCAATGCTAGGTTGGGGCGATTGTTGCTGACTGACTGACTAGTTCTGGGGAGTGTTCATTCAATGTCAAAGGAAACACACTGCATTGCCAGATTCCTCCCATTATTACTACACGATAGTCATAATATGTCCATTTCATTTCCCTTTATCACAGGCTTCTTTGAGTCACTTCGCTGTTCTAGCTTTCATTGGTTTCCTCAACTTTTCCCTCTTTTAAATTCCTTGTGCATCATTCTTTTATTTTTTTCCTTACTCCATCATTTTATTCACTTATGTGCCTCAGATTATATAGTGCTCACCAATATACAAACTGAGGTGATTATTCCTCATTCAAGGCTTTGCTTCACTCGCTCGCCGCGGGCTTATTTAGAGACACCAGAAGGAGGAGGAAATGAAGAGAAGAAACTAAAAGAGAAGAAATGAGGAAAAGTCATTAGAGTTGACAAGTAGATCTTCTGCTGGATACAATCATGTACGCAGAAGGTCACCAGTGTACTGGTGGCCTTCTTTTGAGCAAGACTTACATATAACTCGGTACTTTTAACTGTGTTATTGACACATCGTTTTTCATGTGTGTGCCTGTCATATGAAATGTTCTAAAAACATTTATTTTTCTTAAATGTCAATGTTAGCTACCTTTTAGGTTTAATTTTCACTGCAATAGCAAGCAAGCATCCAAACGTTCTTGTTAGCAACACTACCAACCGACTGTTAGGTAGCCAGCAGCCGGTAATTTGTTTCTAACCAAGAATATGAACTGGTCAAGGTAAACTATTTCTAGACTTGATTTAGAATAATTTTGTAATTCATGGCAGGTTGAAGCGTTACTGTGGGATTTGAAAATATGAATATGTCTCCTCTCCGCCTAGCCGTTGACTGTGTGACTAGCTAAGCAAGCTATAATACATCAATCCATTCGTCCATCCATCCATTATCCAAACTGCTTATCCCACTCTCAGGGTTGCGGGATGCTGGAATACAACGAGAATATGTTGTTCGTCCGCCACAGCGACGAGAACCATCTAGTCATCCTGTAGAGGTCGAATTCTGTGGTGCGAAGATGGCTGGTTAGTCCAATCTGCACCCTGAATGTTCTTTAGCAGTGTGCGCATGGGATAGTGGGAGTAGCTGGAGGGTTGCTGGCACAGTCTTTCCTGACCTGCCTGTGGCTCTCTGCTGCAGCAATCCTGGCAGCCTCATATGTGTTTGCAGCATTTCGGACAGCTGCACGCCACCATCCTCTGTTCAAAGTTTTCTGTTCCCATGTGTCGTAGTTGATGGTGAAGGCCTTTAATGAAACCTTCAAAGTGTCTTTGAAACGCTTTTTTTTACCACCATGGGAGCGCTTGTCTTGCTTGAGTTCGCCATATAACAGTTTTTTTTGGGAGCCGGTGCTCTGGCATGCGAACTACGTGGCCTGCCCAACGAAGCTGTGATTGCATGAGGATGGTGTGTATACTCGGCAGTCTGGAGCGAGTGAGAACCTCTGTGTCAGGGATCTTGTCATACCACTTTATGCCAAGAAGTTTTCTGAGGCCTGTGGTGTGAAAGTGGTTTAATGTTTTTGCATGGCGTTTGTAAACTGTCCATGTTTCGTGGCCTTAGAGCAGTGTGGTGAGAACTATGGCCCAATACACTTTAATTTTTGTCTCCTGGGTGATGCCTCCCCTGTTTCACACATTCTTGTGGAGTCTGCCAAAAGCGGTACTTGCTTTAGCAAGTCTTGCGGTCATCTCTTCATCAGTGGTGACATATCTGGAGAGAGAACTGCCCAGGTAAGTGAATTTGTCAGCCGCATTTAATCGATTCCCTTTGATAGTGATATTGGGTACATTGTATGGCTTGCCTGGAACTGGCTGATGTAGTACTTCAATCTTTTTTATGTTGATGGTGAGGCCGAAGTTGTTGCAAGCCTCTGAGAACTTCTTGATACTATGTTGCATGTTGGCTTCAGATGTAGTGTTGAGGGCGCAGTCATCAGCAAACAGAAGATCGTTGAAGGTTGCTGTTTTAACTAAGGTTTTTGTTTTAAGCCGCTGAAGGTTGAAGAGAGAGCCATCAAAACGGTAATTGACAACAATGCCAGCATCCCCCTCTCTGAAGGCATCTGACAGCATGGCTGAGAATATAAGGCTGAACAGGGTCGGGGCCAGGACACAGCTTTGCTTTACTTCATTAGAGACAGGGAACAGCTCAGCTGCAACTCCGTTGTCTTGGACTCTGGCTAGCATGCCATCGTGTAGTTGTCATATGATGGTGATGAACTTTTTTGGACATTTGCCATGATTCTCCAAAGGCTGTTTCTGCAGACAGTATCAAAGGCCTTGGTCAGATCGACAAAAGTGGAGTACAGGTCAACATTTTGTTCCTGGCATTTTTCTTGAAGCTGGCAGGCAGCAAACACCATGTCTATGGTCCTGCATTCTTTCCGGAATCTACACTGACTCTCAGGTAGAAGGCCTCTCTCGAGGTGTGCGCTGAGGCGATTTAATAAAACTCTTGCAAGCATCTTGCCTGCAGTGGACAGCAGGGAAATTCCACAGTGGTTATCACATGATTGGCAATTTCCTTTGCGCTTATAGAGGTGGATAATTCAGGCATCTTTAAAGTCCTGAGGTACTGTTTCAGTTTGCCATATGAGATGAAACAACTGCTGAAGTTTCTTAGTAATTGCAGGCCCTCCTTCTTTATAAATTTCAGCTGGGATGGAGTCTGAGCCAGGCGCTTTTCCGCTTGACAACTGTCCAATTGCCTTAAGTGTCTCTTCCATTGTTGGAAGGGCGCTCAGTGTCTCATCAGATGGAATTTGGGGTAGTCGATCGATGGCTTCATATAGTTGATGGTAGAAGGGCAATTCAAAACATTGCTGAAGTGTTCAGCCCATCTTTCAAGAACCTCCCCTTTGTCTGGGATTAGTGTTGTAGTGGGGATGAGCCAGCGATGGTAGGACTGTAGACTTCTTTCAGGCCATTGTAGAAGTTTTTCATGTCATTTCTGTCTGCAAAGCCCTGTATCTCATCAGCTTTGTTGCTCAGCCATGAATCCTGCATTTTGCGTAGTTTTCTTTGGATTGAGCTGCGGGTGTTCCTAAGTGCATCTGTCTTGGCCGTTGACTGGGGGTCTTCAATATGAAGTTTGTAGGCGCAGCATTTCGCTTCCAATAGCTGGTTTATCTCGGTGCAGTTTTCATCAAACCAGTCTTTGTGTTTCCTTGTGGAGGGGTCTAGACACTCCATGGCTGTGTTATACACTGTGTCACGAAGTGTGGTCCAAGCAGCCTCCACATTCTGGCTATCCAGCACAGTAACCTCCAGTCGTCCCTCCAGAGTGTCTGTAAAGGACTTCTTGATGTCATTATTCTTAGTTTACTGACATTTGGACGTTTTTGTGCTTACATCGAAAATATAATTCCTTATTTAAGAATTTGCCAACGCTCACGCTTTAAGGCTCTGTCTCATGCTCTCACGACACCAAGTCAAATCTCACATCAAAACACCGCGACAGCAACAGAGATGAGCAGGCGAAAGTAAAAGTCTTTCTATAGACAGCTGAGTATTCAAAAACTGGGTCTTTTATGTGGGTGTTTCCATGGAGATGCATCTTAAATTACTCTCTGATTGGTGCGCGATGCTTATCTCCGTGATGTATAAATGCTCTGTAAACAACCAGCTAGTTTACGGCACACAGAAGAATGAAAGTAGTGAATGACAATGCCACTCTGGCCAGGTTAACAAAATTGGCAGCTCTTTACCGGATAATCTAATTTTATTGCCCAAACTGAATACGGCGTCATGATATGAATAAATGCAGCCATAAAGATGAGCCGATAAATTGTGAAGTAATGCACTAACTAAATAATCGCAACTCATCGTGACATGTTTCTATTTTTTTTCATCATGCTCATTTTCCCAACAACAATAGTATATCTAATTTCATTTCCATTCCATAGTAACAGGTTCGTTTTCAAAATGCTTTTTAAATACTATTTTTATTTCATAATGGCACTTTTCCAAATAGTACATTTCTGACTATATTTCATGGCAACACTTTTCATAATGATGCCTTTAAGATAATAAGAATTAATTGACAGATTTAAGGAAGAAATATCAGGCTGCATGTAAAAACTCACATCATAATAAAGAGTCTTTAAAACTGTAAACATTTAACTGGCTTTAATTTTTCAACCCCTTAATTTCCCACATACACATGTATGGAGACAGGCCTGCTTCCCAAATGACTGAACTTGGCGTTGAGCGCAAGTCAAAGATATACATCAATATCTAGAATTGACTCCATATATTATATGCGAAAGGAACATTTTTTATTTCTATTCTCTGGGATTTGAAAATTGAAACAAAGCCGTCACTGTGATAATTCTGTTACTGCCAGTGATGTGGGAGGCAACAGACTTATAAAACTGCTGCCTCGTTTCTGTTTCTCTCCTCTCTGGCCATATGTTGGATAAAACATGTGTCAACTCCCCACAGCTGCTCCACCTGGGATTCCCTCAGCAGCAATAGAGTAGAAAGTGCCCTGCAGTCTCCTGGTTTCCCATCCAATCTTTTGTACTGATTGTTTTAGTCCCAATGTGACTGTGTGTGTAGCAGCTTGCGTTTATCTGGCATCTTACGTTGTCGTGCTGGTGTTTCCATGTTTTCATTTTGAGTGTTGAAATTGGTGTCTTTCGTGGTGTTATTTTGATGATCAATTCATGATTATTGCTTTTGTGTGTTATGTGAACATGTTTCAGTGTGTGTGTGTGTGTGTGTGTGTGTGTGTGTGTGTGTGTGAACTGTCTATTTACAACCGCAATGTCCTTAAGTGCAGCCAATATTAAGTCACCATGGTTTTTGATTGCATCCAATTGTGTAAATGAAAACAATGTTCTTCTCGGATCTACAATTTGGAGCCCAAAGAAATAACATGTGCTAAATATAAACACACAAATTCTCTGTGCCTGGCAGAAAGCTTGTGGCTTTCCTTGGGTGATTTCAAGTTGTTGCCTCAATCACAACTTATGTCACTCAAAGTATATATCTCCTGTCACCAGGAACAACCTATTACAACCATTACAAATATATCATAACTGCTGTTAAGGTTAGGGTCAATAACATAGACCATTTGCACTACTCTTAAAGGTGAAGCAGAGATGGCAGTGTAAATGACTGGAAAACACATGTTTGTGCGTGTGCATGTGTGTGTGAGTGTGTGTGTATACATACATACACTGAATGACATGCAACAATCTGCACACCATATTCAAGTGCGAGCATTCACACTGAAGATCGTAGAGGACATCAGGTTACACAATCATGAATCTAGTCGAGGCCCTTTCCACAAGCAGTATCATTTATTAGCTAAGCTACCTAAACCAGCGATTAAAGGGCTGAGCCTGTGTGTGTGGACAATTCATTAGGGTTATTAAGTGGGCACTTTCCTCCACTGATGTTTCATTGACTCAGACTTACGATACCTCATGAAGGCTCAGCAGTACAATCCAGCATCCTGGAGCCAACTCGCTTGACGAAGCTAGCTGCACAGTATGTACCTCTCCACATTACGTTGTGCTTGTGCTCAAACTTACAGCTAACAGCCAACATCACATCCGTCTACCTACTGGTCTTTGCAGTATAAGGCCCGAAACATACTCTACGTAGGTACGCGAATGCAAATACAAACGCGAATGAACAGGATGAAGCTGTCTTCTTTGATTTTCAATCTGTGCCGCTGTGTCTTTCACAACTGTCATAGTATGCAAGGGAAACATACTTCCCTCCCCGTCTTTCTGCCTAGACCAATTCCCATGCCACATGCTCCACATGCCACCTTCTAGCTACTCTATTATTTTTTTTAGGTGCAGTAAGTACAACTGTACACATTCCTCAACAGTCGATATGATTGTTGTCATTGTTATCTAAACAGAGTAACATACAGTCTGTTTGCAGACACCGATTCGTCCTGTGGCACGCTGAGGACTTTGGTTTATTACCTACACTGTAAACTCTAAAAGTTAAGTTTACTTAAAAAATTTTAAGAAACTGATTACACTTGGGAAAAGTAAATAAATGAACTTAATTGTGTCAAGTTCATTTCACATAAAATCATTTCACATAACTTGACATAATTAAGTTACTTACTTTTCCCAAGTGTAATTGGTTTCCTGCATTTTTTTAAGCAAACTTAACTTTTAGAATTTACAGTGTATTACCTCTACAGAGATATAAGGGTGCACTTTGCATATGTACAATGAGGACATGCATTTGCAGTGCTCAGGCCAGGCAATGTTATTTGTATTTATGTATGTATGTATGTGTTTATGTACACATGCTTTGGGCCTCAGGCTCGGCTGATTGCCGGGTTGAAATGATCCACTCATCAAATTAGCAACCGAACCTTATCAAATCACCATCAAGGCTATGTTAACAGGCTAAAGGAATGGCTGATTGCTGTCTTGAAATGACCTGCTCAGCAATTCAGAAACCAGACTGTATGACATCAACTTGTATCAGATATCACTTTACGCTATTCATTGCTCATGATTACGCCTCAGCAGGCCGAAGGTTTGACCATGTATGTACTGCCTATTCTAAAAAAAAAACTCCCAATCCTGGCCACTATGGGGCATAGGGCTGTCACCATATCAGAGTTTCACTACACGATTATCATGGCAAAAAGAATTAACGATGATGATATTATAACAATATCTATAGAAATTTTGAAAAAAAAATATTTATAATAACACTATCAGTCAAATTCATCTTCAACTTTGTTTATTGTGCATTTTGTTTTTCTGTTGTTTTTTTTTTGGCAAATGAATTACACTCAAAATACTAGTGTAGATAGGAAAAGAGAGAGTCTGTAACCATAACTGTAAGTGTACAAAAAGAACAACTATACTTCATGGACAGTGAAAAGGCAACCAGATGAACTGATGAACAAAAGAGCCACAAGGCCCAACATACGCCATCAATACAATGTCCACTGAAACAAAATCACTCACGGGGAGCAGGGGACAGAGTCCACAGACTGGCAACTAACCACTCTGATATACTGTCATTTAATGTCCACTGACCATGTCCTTACATAATTTTTTCCTCTTTCCATTTTTCACTACATGATTTTGCACGGCAGTAGTAGCCACACACTGTGGTACTAACTAGCTAGTTACCGTGTCATGGTGTTATGTCAGGTGTGTGTGTGTGTGGTGGGGGGGGGGGGGGGGGCAAAGCGAGAAAGGAAAAAAAAAGGTAAATTACTTAAGAGGCACAGGACACGATATCATCATATGTGTATTATTAACATGATATCAATATTTCATTTTGAAAATATCACAGTTATCGTCAACACCGGTATATCGCGACACCCCTAATGGGGTGGTTGAACTAATATAGCGTACATAGTACTATCAGGCAAGTGTTAGTGAAATACTGGCCACCCACAGGGCCTATATTACAACATCCAGCAACGTAGCAAACACAAGACAAATATGAATATCATGCAAATAAGTTGCCACCCTAAGCCATCCTTCTACAGTTAACATATACTTTTGAAAAATGCCAATTTGTGGGATGAAAAGTGAGGTGGGAGATGGTTTTTCTCAAACCAGGAGCGTGGCGATGCACCTCTGACTCTGATACGTTGTGATCCAATTTTAGTTTTTTTGCTTACTGATGTCAGACCGTCTCCAAATCTCTGGCCACCAATCGGGTTGGGGTTAGTAGCACCCCTGGGGTGAACATTTAAACCAAGAGACGGCAGCAATCCAAGTTTGTTTTTTTTTTTTCCCCCTCCATAAAAGTGATTTGGTAAAGCAATCTTGGAAAAGGTTGAAATTTTATCCAGTATTGATTGGTTTCATCAGGTAGAAGGCATGTAGACTCATAAAAACACGATTCAGGGTTTAGTTACGCCCCCCCCCCAAAAAAAACCCCAAAACTCATCTTTCTATAATAGCCATAATGGCAAGACCTCATTTTTAATTAGTAGAAAGTTAATGTTAGCATTGTGAAAATATTGTTCCGTTTAGATTTTGGATATATAATAACTCATTTTCAGCCAGCCTACCAATAAACCTTTACTCTTCGCTGCTGGAATGGCCCCATTCCATTGCTGGGGTATACGTTAAGTGTGACATTTCTTTAACAGCAGAAACACACAAGAAATCTGCTGGAAAACCAACCAAGGTTTTCTTCGCACAACTGAAGAGTTGACATTTAAGAGATAAAGGGTTTTCTGTTTGATTTCTTTCTTTCTGGGAAATTGACAGCAGCCCACTTCTCAAGGGCCCTCATCAACCTCTGTGTACCTAATCACCAAGTGCACATCCTGGTGTTTATGCTGGCAGTTCAATGCGCTCCCTTATTAACCCCATAAATCTGCTCAACCTGCCGGCAAACCCTGCAATTAAAATGACCCATTGTGTCATGTCCCACGTGGCCGAAGCAACGGCAATGTAAGAAGTGCTGCTCTGGGAGGTTAAAAACACACACACACACACACACACACACACACACACACACACACACACACACACACACACACACACACACACACACACACACACACACACACACACACACACACACACACCAAAGGGCCACATGTAGCGCTGATAACCCTGTGAGTTTTCCCTTATAAAAGATAAAAGTACAGTCCTTATCGGAGCACTACACAACCGCTGAGATGACTCGATAGTCCAAATCTCACATTTAGCTTGTCTTTCTCTGGTTTACCGTAATCTGAGGGAGAGGATGCAATTTGGGTAAATCATCTCGTGATTTATGTTTGATTCCTCGGTTTATCTTTTTTAACAGGATGGGTAGAGAAAGAAAAAAAAAAGCAAATCTGAATTTGAAAGACAGTGACTGGAGGTATCTTGCAACAACAGTGTTTGACAGCAAAGAAGAAGTTCAGGATTTTGACAGCGTCCATTACTGGAATACAAGAATAGATTCTTGAGAGAATGAAATGTTGATTGACGAACGACTGGAAAGCTAAGATTCCACTTGAACGGGAAAATAAAGGTACATTGTGCCTGACTACTACAATACAACAAATATTAACAGCTTCAAAATGCAAGTGGAGATATCGAACTAACAAACCCTGTTCTATGTATTTCCATCCATCCATTATCCATCCATTATCCTGCTCTCAGGGTCGTGGGGATGTTGGAGCCTATCCCAGCAGCCATTGGGTGACAGGCGGGCAGACACCCTGGACTGGCCGCCAAGCCATCACCCCCCATCACCCCCCCACACACACACACACACCACACCACACCACACATCTGATACCTGGAGACAATTTAGTATGGCTGATTCACCTGACCCGCATGTCTTTGGACTGTGGGAGGAAACCGGAGCACCCAGACGAAACCCACACAGACACGGGGAGAACATGCAAACTCCACACAGAGGATGACCCGGGACGACCCCCAAGGTTGGACCACCCCGGGGCTCGAACCCAGGACCTTCTTGCTGTGAGGCAACTGTGCTAACCACTGCGCCACCGTGCCACCCGTTCTATGTATTTATTATGTGTTATTATTCAACATACAGTTTGTATGGACACTTTAATGTGAAGCGCCTTACCATTGAATAACTGCAGGCGTGTGTTAAAAATAGATAACCCCAGTCAGATGCCACCTGCTGAACCACATAGGTTCCTGCACAAAGAGCCTCAAACAGATGATTTGCAAATGTCCAAAATATGTCTCCAGCTGAAAAAAACCCAACATAAACACAATCAACACAACAACACTGGTAACAGTGCTAACCACGATGGCTCAATGGTTAGCACTGTTGCTTCACAGCAAGAAGGTCCTGGGTTCGAACCCCAGGCCATCTCAGGTCCTTTCTGTTTGGAGTTTGCATGTTCTCCCCGTGTCTGTG
This sequence comes from Lampris incognitus, assembly GCF_029633865.1. Taxonomy (NCBI): domain Eukaryota; kingdom Metazoa; phylum Chordata; class Actinopteri; order Lampriformes; family Lampridae; genus Lampris; species Lampris incognitus. The sequence continues at coordinate 29,251,169 of NC_079221.1, read as the reverse complement.
TGGGCTTCCTCTGGGTGCTCCGGTTTCCTCCAACCATCAAAAAGATATGCGTCATCATCATCATCAGGTCGAGTGTCCTCGGATGCAAAGACATGCATGTTAGGGTTAATACTCCTGTCCGTGCCCCTGAGCAAGGCAATGGAAAGAAGAACTGGAGTTGGTCCACAGGCGCTGCAGCTGCCCACTGCTCCTATACAATAGGATGGGTTAAATGCAGAAAACATATTTCATTGTACGAATACAATGTCGAATAAAATGCTTTCATTCTTTCATTTCAAGTAGAATTGTCATATTAAACACAATTCATAATAATAATGATGATAATAATCATCACCATTATCATCATTGCATTTATATAGCGCTTTTCTAGACACCCAAAGTGCTTAATTCACTTGGTATGGCATATTATTTACCATGCAGTAAACTCCTATGGTCTTTTAGAAACTACTGTGCATGAACACTGCAAGGTTTAGGATTTCCTTTCCCTGTGGAGCTCAACACTCCACTGCGAGGACCTACAAAGTGGAGAACTACTGCTCTATTGGAAAGTCACACACTGAGAGGAAGATTACACAGCCCATGATCTCCAGGAAACCCTCCTGTCTGCTATAACTCAAACACATAGACAGACAGACAGACAGACAGACAGACAGACAGACAGATAGATAGATAGATAGATAGATAGATAGATAGATAGATAGATAGATAGATAGATAGATAGATAGATAGATAGATAGATAGATAGATAGATAGATAGATAGATAGATAGATAGATAGATAGATAGATAGATAGATAGATAGATAGATAGATAGATAGATAGATAGATAGATAGATAGATAGATAGATAGATAGATAGATAGATAGATAGATAGATAGATAGATAGATAGATAGATAGATAGATAGATAGATAGATAGATAGATAGATAGATAGATAGACCTCTATACAATTAGATACAGTTACACAGGTACAACCACATACCTCACATTAATATCTTATACTATAACTTTATCTAAATGGCAGAGGGGACAAAACTTCAGCCAAAGCAGGGTTGTTTTTTCCCAGGTGTGTACAAACACGCACATCCCGTTGACCAGCTGCCCCAACCCAATGCCCAGACCACCTGCCACAGGCATGGCTCTGGTTCCTTTGATGGGTTGGGGAGTGTATCTCTTGTGTATCTCAATATTTCAGAATGCTGCTGTACATTAAATGGCAGACGGTTTATTACAGGTATGTTAGTACTTGATTAAAAACTTACTAATGATTTCCAGTTTCTATATTTCACATCATAGAAGAACTCATATATGCTTCACCATTGACTCTCATCTGAGAGGAGGTGTCCATGCCAGTGTGTGTATCTATGCCTGTGTGTGTGTGTGTGTGTGTGTGTGTGTGTGTGTGTGTGTGTGTGTGTGTGTGTGTGTGTGTGTGTGTGTGTGTGTGTGTGTGTGTGTGTGTGTGTGAGAGAGAGAGAGAGAGCACCCACCAGAACATCATTTATATGTATATCCACTAATGTTAGCATTATCTCATGCATACACTGCCTATTGTGTTTGTCCATGCATGTGTCTGTGTTTGTGTGTGTGTGTGTGTGTGTAACTCTGTGTGCTCAAATCACATAGAAAAAAAAAGAAACGTGTAAGTAAACCCCTCACTGCTGACAGTTTGGGTTTCACATTATTGTGGTGACTTCTAACAATTGATCAAATTGTCCCCCGGGCAAATGTGCCAAGCTGCCAGCAAATTAAGCATCTGGCGGGGAGATGGACGATCCCCATTAACGACCATGAAACAAGCCATTCTATCACAATGAGTCAGAGAGCAGAGGCGCACTCCGGTGAAGAAGTGCAAGCCGTGCACGCAGAGTCTGGACATACGCCACTGTCTTGTGAAGGATGTGTCATCCTCAAATCGAGCGTCTCTCCTATACAATATTCACCCAAGGATGGATATTCTATAGGAGAGGCACTCGATTTTAATATCCAATTCAATTTTCTTATTAACATTTTTAACTTTATATGCAAACTTCGATGATATCTTTCACTTCTATTAGCTTTTTTACCTATTATGTCAGTAATGTATACGTATGAGAGCCAATTGAACTCCTGAACTCCATTTCCTTATCTTTACAGCATTAGATATTCTGCTTTTATGTAAGGCCATATTACACTCCACGTGGCTCCGTGTGCAGCCAACCAGCTCAGTTCTCTGTATTTGGAGAATAACACAGCCTGGTTCTCATTACTTTGTCTACAAGACATTAAAGTCACTTTCCATCATGCACACTTGTCATGTTGTCTTGAGTCGTTTATTTCCATATGAGACGCGGTTTTACTGTTTTCTGTGTAACGATAAAACCCTTTCAGGTATTTAATTTTCGAAGCTGTGAATGTGGCATCCGCCACCTACCACAGTGACATCACCTGGGCAAACATTTCCTTTAGAATAAACGTTTACGATGATCTGTGACCACCCTCCTGCGTGTTTACGACGGAAGTCGCCCAAGTTTATTTTCAGGGCTGTTGTTCCTGCAGCCGTTCAGCCGCGATATGAGAGGAATTGTTTGACTTGGTCTTTGGAGAGTCAACTAAACGCGTTTTTCTCATGAAGTTTTGACTTTATTTAGCTGAGAATTGGCACTCGTGATAAACTTTTATGATGAAAACTCTCATTGACGAGACAAGCGAGCAGTAAAATTCAACAATGCACACAAACACAGTCTTGAGCCGGCCTGATAAAGTGCCCTCCTCGTGCTTTAATAAAGGTCGTTCCACTACAGAGGCCATCCGCTCTCAGTGTTTGGGCCTGACGTCAATAAAAAATACACCAATAAATAATTAAAAACACAAATCCTGCCGGGGGGGGTGTCCAAAACAATACGGACAGAATAACCTATCACTCACGTGAAATCCAGGGAATTAGGTCTGTCTGCAGATCTTTATTCAACCCTTATTTCATTTGGTAGGGTGGGTGAGGAACACAGTTGGTGCAGGGGGTGTTGTAATATGCGTATATCTGTCCCACAAGCTGGTGAACAGCTGCAAAGAAATGAGAGAAATGGTCATCAGTTAGCACCGATGAGACGACGAGATGCTTATGGAGACAACGGGGCCAAGAAAAGACAAGGGAGCTCTTAGGGCTAGCAGTAACAGCATGTCATATTCACCTCCCTCAGGCGCCAGACGAAATGAACCCGACTGTCAGACATGTCTTTCTTCCTGCTGTTGGACCTCTTAGCAAACAGGTGAATCAGCAGGGAGAGAGTGAGAGTCCGTCAGGGAGGGATGGATCTGACAGGGCTGGGGTCGCCGTGGTGATGGGACACATTGTGCAGCATGGCTCACTGTAGCCTGATGAGACCACGGTCATGAGTAAGTTACCTGAGTCATGAACGAGTGAGACAAAGCACTGTTTAACCTTAAATCTAAATGACAGAGGAAACACTGAGCTGTCTGGGTTCAGGGCATATTCAACTAGAACAGTGAATTTGTTCCTTATTCTCTCTTTCTTCATAAACTGAATTTATGCATTGTGACTTGTCACGGTGATTTATGTCAAAAACTATTATCATTTTATTTGGACTCTATTGTGGTTATAGTGTCCAAACGGTGTGATTTAAAAGCATTAAAATGATGTAACGCATTATATTAAAGCTGTTATGGCAGTGTTGCACGTATTAGAAATGCATAGGGAACTGGAGTTGAAGATAATGATAATAACTGAAGATGACGGTTATGGGAGTATTTCCACCCAACACCACAGGTGGTCGATAAGTGCTGCCTAGGTTGCATGGAAAATATAAAGCTTTTATAACTGACCCTTCACTTTTGCTTGTTTGTTTTGACAAACAGAAGCAAAAGCCTTCGCATGTTAAAAATGCATATACGTACAATACATAAACGACAGATTATTTATTCAAATGGGAGTTCATATCATCATAATTCTTGATACGGACATCTTTCTCTCAGCAGTTCAGCTGAACTGCTCTACCGTAGTCGACCGGATTGGTTTTCATGGTAACTTATGACAAAGACTGATACGTGGTCACATGATTACATTGTTGCGTTATCATGTAATGTATATTGTGTACATAATGTATGAATTCACTGTGTACAGTCTGTTTGTTTTTTGTTTGTTTGTTGTTTTTTCGGGTGGACACAAGGACAGTTTCTTTGTCCTTGTGTCCCATGTGTTAAGGCAGAGAGAGCCACAGCACAAGACTTTCACTGTATTCTAAATACACAGGACAATAAAATTCAACTTGAACTTGATATCATCTCCTGTATCCCTTCTAGACCAACAGAACTGAATGGCCAGTGTTGTTGAGAGTGGTTTCCAGATCCCCCCCCCTCTTTTTTAACAGTTACACTTCCCTGGGCTTTATAATTGTGATGTGACACATTCAACTGTCACGTCTGTCTACAAAACATATTTGCAACCGTTCCCATTTGGAAGCAATTATCCAACAAAAATAACTGACAAAACCCTTGTGAGAAAAAGCTTTTTGTTTCCTCCAACAAACCATTCAGAGCTGCCAACACTTTGGCTTAATGAGTTCACAAAGTGGTCAGTATGCAAATATTGTCCTACTGTTGTAGGACAATATTTGCATATTATAAACCTCACAGTGAGTGTGAGGTTTATAATATGCAAATGATTGTGAGGTTTATAATATGCAAATAATATCCTCAAATAGTAGGACATTATTTGCATATTATAAACCTCACTATGTGTCGGTATAATTGGTGAGTATTGCTGCAAAGGGTTGAAGCAGGCAGTCGAAGGATCTGTAGTCTACCAGCGTCACGTTGGCTGAGTTTGAGAGCTCTCTACTGGACTACTGGACGCACTGCGACAATTAACAGGAGGAACCGCGCACACCTGAGCTGTTTGGACGGACCCTGGAGCGTTTGCCCCCGGTGAACAGAGCAGTCGCACTCGGGTGCGGACCAAAACAACCGGACCGAGACCGTGAAGAGGTGGTCTTGGTCCAGTTATAAACGAACTCTAGCACGCGTCATTTGTGGTGTGAGCGTGATCCCGCCTAACTGCAGGAAACGTCGCGATAATTTGGATTAAACCAGCTCCCGCCATACGTCTTCTTCGCGTAATGCGAAGCAGCACATTGTTCTCTAGACGTTGCCTTGATGCGTGTTCACATGTGCCGTTCTCCTCGCATATTTTGGCTCGGTTTATGGCCCAAACGATAAATGCCAGTTCCGCTGATGGTCCATGTTGGATCGCTATCCCGGAAGAAAAACAAACTCTACACGAGACCAGATTTCTGACCAATGAACGGAGTGACAGCTCTCACATGGCTTTTGTTGCTACGCCTTGGTTCGCTGGAGATTTGCTGCGTGAACCAAGTTGCCAAACCGAACTAAAGGGATAATGCGGGAAAAAAACTCATCCACTGATTCAGACCAAAGCACACGGACTGTAAGTGTGAAACGGTTCAATTCACTGCACTATCCTGACTCAACAAAGGGAATCTAACTGCCCACCACTACATTTCAGCACTTGCAGCCGCTTGTGAAACAGTGTTTAGCTGACAATAGACAAATAAAATGGCGCGCTCAACCAACAAGTTGCCCTTGGGTTGATTAACGTTTTCAAGAAACTGTCACACAAACAAACAATAATAACTATTCAATTGGACATAATGAATCACAAGGCAAATGTTTGCCCGTAAGGGTTCAAGACTGCCTGTAATATTGCGCTGTTTGAAGATGTGATAGAGAAAAGAGAGGAGATAGAGTGGGACAGAGGCAGAAAGACAGTGAGAGAGAGTGAGAGAGCTCGGGTGTTTTAAAGGGGTGCATTAGTAGGTACGACGTGGCTTTTTCTTTCTTTTTTTGTTTCTTTTTTTTCTTTTCTTTTTTTGCATGATAGCAAGCGGGGCGCTGCAGTATGCTATTTTACCAGCAGGGGGCAACACTGGTTTAAATTGCTCTTGATTATGAAACGAAAGCCACTTTATTTTGTCAGTAGGTTACAATGAAATTGTTGGTTACAATTAAAGTTGTTTTCTGCATTTAACCCATCCTATTGTATAGAAGCAGTGGAAAGCTGTGGTGCAGCCCCCGGAGACCAACTCCCAATTCTTTTTCCTATTGCCTTAGTCAGGGGCACAGGCAGGAGGAACCCTAACCCCAATAGGCCTTCGTTTTTTGTTTTTTTTTATTTTAACTGATTTTTTTAATTCAACACATAATACAAAAAAACTTACAACTCCTGTATTCAAATCATTTGAAATAATCAAAAAATTAATCCTTGATTGTTTTGACAAATCTTTCTTGCTCCTTGAAGGAGACATGTATACAGTTAAACTTGTTTTAACTTATATTCCTTTCATTTCTGTTCTGACCTTGTTATAAGATCATTCTTCCGCAGTTGTTAATAATACTTTACATAGTACATATACATGTACAGCACATATCAAATACCACGCCACTTGTACCCCCAGTGAATCAACAATACAATTACTGTAGTGTTGGCCAAACATACTTCGTGGCTTACACCTGAGAAAAAAAGAAAGAAAAAAACAAAAACAAGAAACAAGTGCAATAGCCTTAAAAATACAATACATATGAATACAATGAAATAAATAAAAGTAAGAATAAAAAAAAAAAAGAGGTAACCAAAGTTCTGGCATTGCCTGTATTAATGGTGACCACCTTTCAGTAAACCTGTCTGTTTTCTTACGCTGTGATCTTGCTGTGGTTTGCCCCATGATGAAGGCATTTTTTACCCTGTCTCTCCATTGCTTCATGCTGGGGGGGGGGGGCTGCGGCTTCAACCAAGAAACTGTTTTTTGTTTTTGTTTTTTGCCATTAAAAGCATAATTCTCGATAAAGAATTTAAGTCTCTGTCGGTCATATTATCAGGGAACATACCCAGTATAAAAAGTGCTGGATCTAGATTATAGTTTATACCCAAAACCTGTTTAATCTCCTTTTGAACATTGCTTTGGGCAATGTGTGAAGTCCCCCACCCATCCACACACCCCCCCCCCAAACATAGTTCAGACGTATCGCTATATTTTGAAGTGATATATGGAGTGTTAAAATACCCCATTTTCACCTTCCAGTCACATTCCCTTGGATTTTAGTGTTTGCACTTTCAATATTTCCAGATCGCTGTTCAGTTCAAGCCATCTGCAGTTAAATCAGTCCTCATGTTGTATACTGAATATATTTCACATGTAAGCAGTGCTCCTAACATGCATAGACACTGAGGGACAGGAAAGGCCAAAGTCCATGTTTAATTTTCAACGCAACCACAGGAACTGCCGCGGCCGGGAAGCGAACCCGTATCGCCCGCACCGCAGGAGACGTCGCTAACCGCTCGACTAAAGGGTCGGACCCACCAATCAGCGTGTCTACTTATGCATGCATATTACACTACCCTCCTCCTTCGGGAAGCGCGTCCCCGCGCTTAAGCATATCAGTTCCTTCACGCCTCAGGGCGCATACTATTCCGATGGCCTTACGGTCGCCCCCATCCCACTTCTGACACCAATGTAGCGAATTCGGGGGGCAGTCTGGGAACCCATGTCTCCCGCTCCGCAAGCGACAACGTTAACCAGTCGACTAAAGGGTCCGACCCTCCAGCCAGCGGCCAGCGTGTCTTCTTATCCATGCACGTTACAATATTGTAACGTATCGGTTTTCTGATATGGGAACTAGGCGACCACTAGGGGTAGGCCACCACTAAGGGGGGGGGGGGGCGCTTTTTAAGGGTTTTTAGGCAGATGTTTAGCGGAAGTGGAGGGGGTTTATGATTGGGATTTAGCAGCAAGCAGCTGGTGCGGGTCGTGACTGTAAACAAAAGGGCAATAAACCTGACTTTTTCAACCGAGATTACGTGGTCAGAAGTGGGATCGTAGAACGTAGTCGGCCGTGGTGCCGGAGATCCGGGTTCGTGTCCCGGCTGTGGCAGTTCCCGGCTGCCTCCCCGAATTCGCTACATTGGTGTCAGATGTGGGATGGTGAGGCCATCGGAAGCCGCCTGCGCCCAGAGGCGTAAGGAGCTTATATGTGCGCTTCCCGAAGGAGGGGGGAGTAGTGTAACGATGACTGATGAATAGACTCGCCAACTGGTCAGACCCTTTAGTCGACCGGTTAACATAATCGCCCGTGGTGCGGGAAACACGGTTTCGGTTCCCGGCTGCCGCAAGACTTCTTTTGTGACTTATAAATATAAGTCGTTGCTTTTTGCTAGCTGCTGCTAGTTGTTCGGTAAGTGTAGTGAAACTGTGAACTATGTATGTAGCTAACATTTCAAAGTTCAGCCGTTTTAAACGGCGCAGTGCAGTGTAAACCTCTTTCTAGTCTAGACTTCGATCCCGACCAAGTTTGCGGGGGTACCCTCTCCTCCGGTGGCGCCTCTCAAGGCGTCCGTCGTCGTGCGCTCCGAGAGCTTACGAAGCGGCGGCGGGAGTCGGCGGGGTTTCCCCCTCCGGTGCTTTCTGGGCTTGGTCTCAAACGAAACCATAAACTTAAGTGTATTGCGGGTCGCCTCGCCCTGATGTATTGGCGGTCTTGAATTTTAGACTACTACCAATGAGCCAGTTCCCAGGCAAACTTCGTTGGCTATCAAGCCAAACAGATATTACACATAATATAAAAATGTCAGCCAGACGGAGACGGAATATATCTTTCTGCAAACTTTGGTTAGACTTCTGGTATATAATTACGTAATAACAATGTGACAATTAGAACACAATGTAAGGTCGTAGCAGATATTATTGTATTGTAACGTCCATGGATAAGTAGACACGTTGGTCCTTGACTAACGGGTCGGACCCTTAAGTCGACTGGTTAACGTTGTCGCTTGCGGAGTGGGAGACATGGGTTCGCGTCCCGGCTGTGGTGGTTCCCGGACTGCTCCCCCGAATTCGCTTCAGTACGTTTCACAACCCCTGCCTGTTACAAGCTGACAAACACCCATCATCCAAACCGCTTATCCTGCTCTCATGGTCGCGGGGATGAGCCTATCCCAGCAGTTATTGGTCGGCAGGCGGGGAGACACCCTGGATAGGCCGCCAGTCCATCACAGTGACAACGTAAACAAATAAATGTTGCTAACTAGACTTACCATTCTGGTACGTCAACTAGTCGCCGATTTTAGTGCACAACTGAGTCCGAGTCTGGGACTGACTGAGGCTCAAACATGTATGGCTAAATCTCCGATGCTACCTCTAACGCTAGCTATCTTGATGCGCACCACTCTTTCAACTCAGCGCGAACAGCGGTGGTGGGCGGGGCGTAAGGCCTGTGATATTTGCATATTCATAGTTCCTGAATTACTCAATGAGGGAGAAAGAGTAGATGTGCTTCCAGTCCCTTTTCAGTTTTTTTTTCTTTTACTATGGGAGAACCAAGTTAAACAATATATTTATCAATTCAGTGTATTTTTAAACTTTAAAACGTGTCTGGAGAAGCTTTAAGTTCTGTCTAATTCCACCAACATTACAAGCAGCCAATAGTAAGGAGTATAAGGGTGATTTAAGAGTGAGATCTCCGGACCAGAGTAACCCCCATATTTTTGTAAAACAAACTCCATCAGCTTGTCGGGACTTGACTTTCCTTCCTACTTCATTGTTTCCCATTTTCCAGGCTTGTCCAAACTAGACACATTCTGCAGGGTGTGGTGTGCTGTCTCGTGGCATGTCAAGCTACCAACATTTGCATTAGATCCCAGGGCAGCTGTCTGTTATTCAAACAGGCTACAATGAGTGTAATAGTAGAGTAAAAAGTCAGCACAATACATGCTCTTAACAACGCCTGGAGTGCTTGTACTTACAATGCTCTAACTGACCAAAGCACTTTGTCTCGTAAAGTTATCTAGGTATCTGAGACAATCCCAGCCCAATCGTTGTACATCAATTAACATAGCACTAAATTCTGGAACTGCCAAGCTCGATCAAATCAAAGCACACTATGCAAGAATAAAGCAAATGCATTACTAAAAAGATTAGAAACCGTTTTCTCAGTTTGGCTTGTGTTCAGTTAGTGTAAAGATGTCTCTGTTCAGATCATATTGTACACCACTTTATACTGCACACCTTTGGTCAAACTACAACAAAGCAAGCTTACAGAGGCTTCAAGCAGCTTATAATGATGCTATGAGAATACTATTAAAAAGACCTAGATGGTGTAGTGCAAGTGTAATATTTGTGGCTGCAGGAGTCAGTACCTTTCAGGCTTTTCTAAGAAATCTTATGTACACATTTATTTGCTGGCTCAATGACTCGGATAATGTAATCAAGAGTTTAACAAATAAGAATGTAATTGTAATGCTCTTAACTGAGCCTACACAAAGTGCCACAAGGTACTCCTCTAGTTTCTGGAAACATTGGCGCAAATGTCAATACAGGTTTTATCACTGTGGACTTGTGAACTGCTGTTTTTAGCTATACTTTTGTGTTTTTGTCCTGTGTTGTATTTCTTTGCTGTTTGTTTTTAATATAGCCCTACCTATGTGTCTGAATAAAGTAAGATTTGAGATAATGAGATATAAGATTCAGTGACACATGCTACCAATCCCGGCAGTGGGACCACTGGTACTTCTTATAAGACACCGATTTGTTCCTTTTATCTTATTTTATTGTGTTTACTTTATGTATTGTCAGGGTTTTATCTTTTATCTTTTATGGTTTTATTCTTGCTTCGCTTTTTTTTAAAACCTTGTCTTTGTTTGTTATCGACCCTGAGTCTGCAATAAAGTTTTGAATTCATATTGTAACGTGCATGGATAAGTAGACACGTTGGCCCTTGACTAACGGGTCCGACTGGTTAACGTTGTCGCTTGCGGAGTGGGAAACACGGGTTCGCGTCCCGGCTGTGGTGACGGTCTCCTGGACTGCCCCCCGAATTCGCTACAATATAAACAATGGCACAGATTAAAGTGTCAGCACAGAAACGCTTGCATGCTAAACCCTACGATGCTAACATAAGTCACCTCATAGGAAACGGCCAACACGGTCAGTTAGTCTTCATGAGTAGATGGGTAAAAAATAAGGCCATTAATCTTGAAATAAATATTAAAAACAGCATATCATTTGGGGGGGAAACAAGTAAAGTGAAGTAAAATAAAACAATAACGTGTAAATCAATAAAAGTCACAGTGGCATTGTTGAGATGACCAGCAGTCACGTGTCACAGTATGAGGAATGTTGTCCATTGAGAGAAAACGTGAATAAGAATTTGTATTTTTAGCACCTGATCAGCTAGCAGGGTGAATGGAACATGAGCCGCTGCTATGGCAACAGAGACCCTCATCCCTCCTCCCTCCTGCCTTCCTCCCTCCCTCCCTCCGCCCCTTCAGCCCATGTGTGACGCCAAACAGGAGAATCTCTGACACCTTCAGCTGAGCCGGGCTGTATTTCATTCCAACTCCCTCGTCCAATACTGTTGCACGGGTGTATGCGTGTGTTTGCATGCACACGCGCACACGTGTGTGTGTGTGTGTGTATGTGTGTATGTGTGTGTTGTCCTTATTGGTTTCTCCTCCGCACAGTGTGGGTCAGCAGCAAAGAGAGTGGGATTGTGTTCCTCTGAATGGTGCTGAGGCCACGTGCTGCCAGCTGGGCCGGGGACGCTCTGTGGGCTGCGGAGCTGACAAAAAAAAATAAAAAAAGAGGAGGAGGGAGGAGCGATATCTGACGGAGAGGTGCAGGGTGCGGGGAGGGGCGATGGAGGAAAGGAAGCAGGAGAGGAGCGACGAAGGGAGACAAAGACGGCGAGAGAGCCAACACGTGAAGCTGTTTATCTGTATTTAATGCATATTTGATATTCACACACACACACACAAGATAATAAAAGCAACAAATGAATCCAGTTGAATACATTAATAATAAGTTTAAATACCATTAAAAGCAATACATTTTTTTCTTTAAATGACAGAAAGACAGAAAAGACCTTTTAGTTCCCTTCTTGAAAAATAACGTTTGTTAAGGTGAGTGTTTTATCATCCTTTTATATTTTCTTAGCTTCATTTTACTGCGTTTTACATTGTCACTGATTTATTAACTCTGTTTTCTTCGTTGATGACTACTTTCTTTTTATCTATGTGCACCTGCACTAAATGTAAAGTGCATTGCATTTTGATATGCAAAACATGCCTATATAAATAACGTTTGTTTGATTGATTGATTGATTGATTGATTGATGGATGGATTGATTGATTGATTATGAGAATAGCCTATAGGAACTTACTATAAGATCAAATATTAGTGAAGGGGTTCGTGGTATTAATTATTATGTCGTTCACGTCCACAAATCTGTCAATGATATTGGTTTCCTGCAAATCTAGATAAATCTGGTCAGTTTGCTGAGTAAATTATGATGCAACCAAATACTAACAGCCTCGATTAGATCGGATTACGCATGACATGCCCCACAGGCAATACGGGCTAAGTCTTTACTTCCTGTCCAGTGTTAGAGGAGACCGAGCGAGTGGGGGTGGTGATCAGAGATGTGTTGTATTATGAAGAGACACGAGAGGATCATGGCTGTCTATGTGAGCCTGCTCTCACCTGATCCTCTCATAAGGTTGCCACACCTCAGAGCCGGTCCAGCACTCCATCACAATTAGAGTGCTGTGTTGTGTTGTGTTGTGTTGTGTTGTGTTGTGTTGTACTGTGTTATGTTATGTTCTGTTGTGTTCTATGTTGTATTGTGCTGTGTTGTATTGTATTGTGTTGTGTTGTACTGTGCTGTGTTGCATTGTGTTGTACTGTGTTGTACTGTGTTGTGCTGTGCTGTGTTGTATTGTGTTGTGTTGTGCTGTATTGTGTTGTGTTGTGCTGTATTGTATTGTGTTGTGCTGCGCTGTGTTGCATTGTGTTGTGTTGCGCTGTGTTGTGTTGTGTTATGTTGCGCTGTGTTGTGTTGTGTTGTGCTGTGCTGTGCTGTGCTGTGTTGCACTCCTTCTACCTTTTTATGTGTCTCAAAATACCTAGGATGTGTGGAAAACAATGCAAAGGTGACTCTAGGAGAGGCAGGTGCGCCAGAGTATTGAAACTGGGCCCACGTTTTGGAGGAGGTGATAGAGACTACATGGCTTGAGGCCATCTGCCGGTCAGCCAGGCCACTGGACCTAGCGCTCACGTGTGCCGATCGGTAGGCGTAGGCAACGCTGTGACTAATCACCCATTGAAGACACACACAAAAGAAAAAAAGATACTCAAATAGAGAGGCGAGACATTGTAACAAGACGTTTAGGGCCTTTTTGGAACACAAAAATCGAATTAATCTCTTTAGATTCAAAAGGAAAATTCAAGAGGACATTGAAGTGTGCGTCGTTTCCTAGTTAAAGATCTCATGCTTCTCATAATGTAAATAGTACAGGAAGGTTTTGTCGCTTTATTAGAATGGCATATGTGGGCGCATATGTGGGGGGGGACAATTATGAAAAGTATTATGTAAAAATCCAGGTATTACTGAAAGGCACTTTATATCTATTTTATGAGAAGAACTGCCATGTGAAGGCCATTGTTCAATTTTGTCTCGCCTTTCATGGACACCGTGTCCCAGTTGACAAACAGCAAACATCTTCGTTTGGGAGAGGGTACTTCCTCTGAGCAGCTCGGATAAGATGGGCATTTTTTTTTCCTCCATCAAAGACGACAGAGGGGGTTCTCTAACTTACTAAGTGTGGAAACTTGAGTACACAAGTTCACTGAAACACATATTACTGTACAAGAAAAAAACTATTGTTGTACAGTATTGTTGAAAGGATTACTATCGTCAGTAGGGTTAAATTACCTCCCTCACAACAGTGTAATCCTGGCTCATGTACTGCCTGATTAGTGTGGGAAGTGTCCAGCACTTGCTGAACTGAGTTTTACAGTGATTGGAAGAGTCGACCTCAAAGGATCCTGTTGCTAAACCTAGCATGTGGGTCACCGCTGGCTGTAGATCCACGACTTCTGACCTCATAGTTTAAGTGGCCAAGTCAGGCGACCGGATGAAACGCCAAGATGCACATATTGTAAAATGTCACTCACTCAGCAACAGCCACAGAGCTTTACCTGGCTGAAAGGGGTGGTTAAACTCCATTCACCAGTTTAAAAGGTAAGTAAACTGGATTCAAATGGATTTACCTTCCACCCGCCACCTGAGATAGGGGGAACCCTGGGTTCATTTTAAATGGAGGAACCTCAGGATCAACCCTTGGATTACTGCAGGGATTAGATGGTTACAGCTGAAGTATTGGCCAATGTACCTTTAGAAACTCCAAAACGTGTAAACCATTGATCACAAATCTCTGCATTTATCTTGCCAATCATATGCAAGGTAGATCATCTCTCATGGCTACACCTTTACTGAACTAACCCCACTCTAACCCCTAAGGATAGGTTAGAATCAGTCAGATATGCACTGGTCTCGTCGAGCCATGGGGGGTTGAGTGAGTGTGTATGTGTGTGTGTGTGTGTGTGTGTGTGTGTGTGTGTGTGTGTGTGTGTGTGTGTGTGTGTGTGTGTGTGTCTATTTTATTCGGTTTTATTTATTTCACTTTGCTGTTTTCCCCCTCCCATATTCTCTTTTTTAAGGAGAGTGTTCTTCTGTTTTTGTTTCTTGCAAATGCAAAAATGTAAATTGTATATGAATGAAAATATGTAATTATTATTCTTCAATATACATATTTACAAAAAAAGAATAGATTAGAAAATGCATCTTCACATAATATAAAACCATTTACCAATGTAAAGAATGTTTAGTTCCTCTTCTTGACACCATACCTATCCATCACCTCCTCATCACCTCTGTTCTCTTCATCAACATGCCCATTGAAATCCGCTCCAGTCACCACTCTCTCCTCCTTGTGTACACTCTCCACCACTTCATCCAACTCACTCCAGAATTCTTCTGTCTCTTCCATCTCACACCCAACTTGTGGGGCATAGGCGCTGTTAACATTCATCGTCACACCTTCAATTTCCATCTTCATACTCATCACTCTGTCCGATACTCTCTTCACCTCCAACACACTCTTCACATGTACTTCAAAAACCATATCCAAGGATGTAGGGTAGCACTCGCCAATTTGAAAAAGGACAGGGACAGTGCCTCATTTTCACCAATTTATTTTGGCCAGCAAAACATGCTAACGTGCTTGCTAACATCCTTAGATGTGGTTTTTGAAGTATATGTTTTTTGGGTTTAGCACCACAGTAAGAGTTTCTTTTTGGGCAGGTGTATCCAACTCCTCCATTCCAACACTCCTGACATGCTCTTTCTTCAGATTTACCCCTACCCCATTTCTCCTCCCACCCACACCATGGTAGAAGAGTTGGAACCACCTCCGATGCTCCTGGCCTTACTCCCCTTCCACCTGGTCTCTTGCACACACAGTATACCTACCTCTCTTCTCTCCATCATATCAGCCAGCTCTCTTAATTTACCAGTCATAGTGCCAACATTCAAAGTTCTGACTCTCACCTCCACACTCCTACCCTTCCTCCTCTCCTGGAGTATGTATCAATCATTACTATGGGCAAATTTGTGCATACACACCCATGGAATGTTTTAGCCCTCTAGATTGTCTGACAGCCAGCAGCAAAGCATGATGGTTATTTGTAATTCCTTCCTCCTAACATCTATTGTCTACCTCTTGCAATGAGCAATCACCCAGGTCTGCAAAGACATCAATGTTAACCAATCTGTGTCTAAATTCAGGGGTTACCCAGGTTCTACACTGGTCTCTGTGACAAACTTCAGGGCTAAAAAATCCCATGAGTGTGTACGCGCAAATTTGCCCACAGTAACGATTGCTACATGAGGCCCCTGGTGCCTCTGGACATGCCTTCCCCCTCTCCTTCTCCTTCACCCAATATGAACATATTTTCCACCGACACCCTGCTGGCTAACAGTACCAGTGGCGGTCGTTGGCAACCCGGGCCTCAACCGATCTGGTATGGAAATCTGATTTATGATCCACATATTTGATTTGGCAAAGGTTTTACACCAGATGCCCTCCCTGACGCAACCCTCGCCATTTATCCGGGCTTGGGACTGGCGCTGAGGATGCACTGGCTTGTGCATCCTTAGTAGCTAGGTTGTTTAGACTAATTTAGATGGTTTAAATTACATGTTCCAGCAAAGGGGGTTGGACAAGGGGGAAAGCTTGTCAAAGAGAGCGTGTTACTTAGTATATTTTTGTGGTTATAGAGTGGGCAACCCACCCGCCCTTCCTCCAATAGAAAGCTATTGCCACTCCTGAGTCAATGTTTTATTTGGGTCTGGTTCAACGAATCAGATGTGTTTAGAGGTTCTGACTTGATCGCCACATTGAAATTCCACCCACCCCCGCTTTCCTTCACACGTTCCCACCATGTTTTTACAGAAATCCCAACACATAAGCATATGGTGTAGCTATCTAACCTCCTTATCCGACCAGATTGAAATCAGCATTTGCCAACAAACAGATGAGTTGACGTGACAATATGATGGAAACAGGAACAAATACACCAAGAAAATGCTGTAAGAAAAATACTGTTGGCAACAATTGAATTGTTAATATACAGTACAGTCCTTGTAAAAAAGTTAAAATCCATTGTCTGTCTTTTGGTAACTGTTAAAATATTGAGTAGGTATCAAAGTTTACGCCCCTGCCATATTTTAGGACACAAGTAAGTCTTGTGGGTGTCAGTCTTTTCTTAGCTTGGCTACAGGCGGATAAAAAGGTTATTTTTTGCCACCCTATGCCAGAACATTTGTATGCTATGCTTTGCTAATACACGTTGGTACAAATCTAATCTTATAAAAATCACACAAAGTTAGATGAGTGATGAAACCTTCCTCCTCTCTGTCAATAGCTGCATGGGCAAGGCTCCTTAACTCCCAGTTATTCCCATGGAAAGACAATACTATAGATGCAGTAATACCTAAGTATGATACTATACACAAATTGTGCAAAGCATCATACTGAGTTTTGCATATTAAACTGAGTGTTGCATTAATGCAGATCTGCGCAGAGCTGGTTTGCCTACATACTTGCTGTGCCCTAAGGACTAGTACCACATATACAACACCCAAATATGCAGGGAGAGCTAAAGACACCTGGAAACGAAAACAAGATTTTTTTTTTAAAAACGTAAAAGGGCGTGTAAAACTCTAACCATATAGCCAAGCAAATTTGCAATATTTCCCATAGAGCAATGGCTAGCATACAGGATTAATAAAGACAGTTGCAGGTTTTTTTGAGTCACAAAGTGTGTATGCTGTGCTGCATAATATCATTCCCTACTTTACCAAACAACGGTGGCCCAACATGAAACACTCAGTATGCTGATGAGATTTTGTAGCAGTGCAAGTCTCTACATCACGTTACATCTTCCTTAAAAGAAGTATGTTTCGGCCTATTGGCAGCTTTCAGGTGCCTTAGTGCGTAACTGTGTAAATGTGTAGCACAGCAGTGATGGAAAGAAGTGCTAAGATAAGTTTCCAAAGACGAATAACGGAGGCAAAAATAAGAAAAGTCCCCAATGTGTCACTCATCCCTGTTTCATAAGGTAACGAACCATTATGTAAACTTATGCATGTAACGATTATGTCGGTAGGGTTACTGTTTGACACTGCTCCCATAACACTTATTCTGTGTGTGTGCGTGTGTGTGTGTGTGTGTATTTTATGCATTGTTATATCAGTACATAATGTTATATATTGCAGAAATACCCAGAATGAAAAGATATGGGACCCATCTTTCCCTTTGTTGGAGCTGCATTTCTTTCCCCTTGCTATCAGGGCATCTTACCCCCTCCCTGTTAGGCAGGGCAACTAGAACAGAAGCGACAGTGATGGTATGTTAAACTAAGAGGGTGGTGAGTCACAGAGAGCCTTGTGTCACCCTTATACAACTTTCCAGTTGTCCAAATTCAGAAACAGGAGTTTTAAGCCTGCCATTGAATTGGATAAACTAATTGTTTTCAACATTTTATTATGAGGCCTGAATATTGTGCTCACTATTGTATGTTCAATAACTTTGGCCTGGTTTTGTCTCCGGTGTGTGTGTGTGTGTGTGTGTGTGTGTGTGTGTGTGTGTGTGTGTGTGTGTGTGTGTGTGTGTGTGTGTGTGTGTGTGTGTGTGTGTGTGTGTTCTAAATTCAGCAGAATTTAAATGTATATTGAAATGGCTGAAAGCTGACGCAGTGATGTCGCAGGGTTTTGCCTTGACAAAAGGTGCAGACTTATTGTAAAGCATAGGGGGAAACAGTTTTTCTCCAAAATCTCAATGTCTTTCGTATAAACAGATTCAATCTAATCTTGAAAGTCACAATGCAAACATTTTCACGATCACGTGATCGGGCACATTCATCATTGGACGAATGCGCTCAAATTTTATTCAGTCAAGTCATTTTTTATTTGTATAGTCCAATATAACAAACATAAACCTATTACCCAATATCACAAACGTAATCCTATTACTCAAATTATTTTCCATTTATTTTTTCTCTTTCGCAGCAAACGTGTTTTCTGTCGGCTCCGTTTATACGCGTTTACCAACGTAAATCGAAAAGGAGACCTAAGAATTTATCTTGCTGCTTATATAAACCATTACATATTCATTTCCCGTCATCGAGCAGTGATATAACCAGAGTAAAAGACTGTAAATTCGGGTAAAAAAAAACCAAACAAACAACAAAACACCAAGGTAAGTAAGAAATCAAGACAACACTTTATACGGAGGACACCGACGTGGACTCACATGAAAACCACATGGAGCACATAAGGGCTTTGTTGAGGTGAAGTGAACCCCTGCACACACACTACCCCCCAGTTCAATGTTGACGGTGAAAGGTTATACAATATCATTACGTTATATAAGTGAGCCATATAGCGGACCAATAGAAATGCTCCGTGTGAAGCATGTGACCGCTTGTGCTCGGTTCAGTAAGTCGGCTCTTGTAATCGAAGCAGCAGCAGCGGATCGCCTGTATGCTAACCTTAGCTGCGCTAGCTGGCAAAATGGAGCATTCTCAAGAGTCGATGTTTTGGCTTTATCGGCGTCAAATATTGTGAAGTGTGCACGCTTGATTCGTGAGTCCGGCCGATTTGGATAGATTTAGTGACTTTGGATTTTTTTTCTTTTTCTAACTGGGAAAAAATCCGTACGCCCGTTAGGTGCATCGAAAGGGACCGTCGGGTATTTTTCTTGTTATCAGAGCTCGGTTCTTTTAGCGTCACACAAGAAAATTGACGTTCAGCTGCAATCGAGACTTTTGGGCTCCGTCGGGTAGGTTGGACATTATGTTATGCGATCTTAACAGCCCTGCGACATTTAGACTGTTTCAATCGTCCTCCTGACGAGTTATATATCAGGCAACTTAACAAACTAACACGGCAGTCGGGCTGTGACCGAAGCTCGTTTATTGGAGGGGCTGTGACTGAAGCTCGTTTATTGGAGGGGGGGTGAAAGAAGGCGAGGGCTTTGGAAGACCGGTCGACACAAAGTTGCAATATAGCGCCTCTCGTCGGTTCCGTTGTTGGGATACACACAACCCAGGAAAACACAATCCGGTTTGTCATCCGAGTGACGTTACGCCGCCTACTCGATGAGAAGGGAAGGCGAAGTGGGGTGGCGAGTCGAGTTTTGTAAACGATACCGCCCTCCTACTTCCTGCAGTGCAAGAAGGTGTGTCTCTGTGTATTTTCAAGGCAAGACAAAACGACTCACACCTACGGCCGTTCGTACGAAACAGTCTACAGACTGCTGTTAAATAACCATGGGACTTTGACACGGGCTAGATAGACGTACTGGTTTGTTTTTGTTTTTTTTGTAATTCACGCCGAATCCGTATTACGCGGAATGAGGCCTAACCTACTTAAACCAGCCGACAGCGGTGGTCAGTGCGAGTCAGATTTGTCACTCGACGGCAACAAAAGCACGTTACATAGTCGGCAAGCTAACGCCAGGGCATGATTTCAAGACCGCGTAAGGGGTTTCACCTCGCTTTTGCTGGACAACCAGTTAACTTTTCCCCCAACTGCTAAGTAGGCGGCACAGTTGGAGGACGATGGAGACGGGTATTCAGCCTCACCAGGGCGAACTGTTCGTCCACCCGCTCTCCAACCCCGCGGCCGCGGGCATCTGCCCCGAAATGCTGGAAGTGGCGGAAGAGGCCAGTCGGGCCGGCGACTTCAACCTCGCCGTGGAGATATACAGCTCACAGCTCGCCGACCTGCAGCAGCCCGACCGAGGTCTATGTCTGCGTAAAGCCGACTCTCTGGCCCGGGCCGGGCGGATATCGGAGGCTCTAGACTCGTACTGCACGGCGGCCAACCTGAGCAAACTCCGACCGGAGGAGCTGCGGCTGCTGGTGGAGACCATAGCGCGCAGTCTTCGCGATAAAGAGTTGACGGGAATCGCGGGCGGAGTACGCGGCGGCGGGGACCCGGGCGACGGAGAGCCGGACGGGGACACCCCGGAGGACGAGCCTCTCGACTTGTTTTCGTGTCGCCTGTGCAAGTGTTTGCTCCACGAACCCGCGACTCTGGAGTGCGGCCACACTTTCTGCAAGCGGTGCTTGGAGGACGACGCCGTTAAGGACTGCAGACAGTGCAGGCACAAACCGGGCACAAAAGACGGCCAGGTATCACCCGTCGGCCTTAGACTCAACGTCGTCCTCAGCGGCCTGCTGGATAAGTGGTTCGAGGCGGAGAGCAAAGCCAGGAGGCACTGGGTAGAAGGAGAGACTTTATGGAAAAGGCAGAGCCACGCAGATGCCTTGGAGAAGTATAACAACGCGGTGGAGCTGGGTAAGGGGAGATTTATGCATTGTTTTATGTGACCCGTTTTAGTCGAAATAGTTGGGACTTCCAGGTGACCTACTTTTTCTCTCGCTCATTCCCCCGTGTCAAAGAAAGGGGGCGCCCTCTTCACCAATCTAAACGTGGAGGTCAGACGTTACGTGACACTCCAGTCTTATTATCTAAGCAGCACACATTCATGTAACCTATTTTCATGGATCATATAGCAAATTATAGTTTGAGTCATGCACCTGTATACCCAGTTTCCCCATTTTTAACCTGTAGTATGTATGTGCAGATTCCACATGGATGATATTGATTTTATCATTCAAAGTTGTTGGCATTTTGTCGGTACAACTCAGTAAAGGTAAAGCTTCTTGGGGTGTTGTCCTCATATTATCTCTTGAGATGTTCCTTTCAAATAATACCTTAAAAACCTGCAAGTTGTAATTGCACATTTTTCATTTGGGAGTGCCTGAATTGGATCTCCCCCGCGATCCCCCGCCCCCCCTCACTTGAATGTTTTATAAGCAACCTATTTACTTTACGTTAGATAACCATTCAGGGGCTGATACAACTGCTATGGGGTCATCTTGCCGACACACTAACAAAACCTGATCATTTCAGTATCTCTTAACTTTCATAAGAAAAGGCCCGATTAACACATCGTCAACAAAATTATTATCAGCTATTGTTTTAGTTAAACATCTTTGCTGTGAAAACTGCTATTAGTCAGGACTCAAAGTAGGTCTGAAGTTTCATTTTGGACGTAAAAGTAATTCTGCGTTTCACCAAGCTGTAGTTTCAGGGCACCACGTAATTAATATGCTCTATTTGGCCTCTTGGCTTAGGAAATGCTGTGTACTTTTTTTCTTCTTTTTTTTTTAAGTCTGAGCACCATGATACTAACTTCCAGCAGTGGGACCTCTAGTCCCACTAGGACCACTGTGTTGTTAAAAATGTGTGTGACTCAGAACCCAACATTTCCTTTTCTTTTTTTCTTTTTTTTTTGTGTAACTACATAAGCAGCTTTTCAGACTCCTCTGTGCTGAGCTGTCTTTGAATAAGCATCCATCCGCTCACGCTTTTGTCTTGTGCAGCAGCTTGGCTGCAGATATATATAGAGAAAGTGCCTTCATGGCTTTGTCACTGCCAGCGACTATTTAACCAACAAACCCAGCACGACGCCTTCTGGCATCCATGATGCTCCTGCTTGTAGGGCCATGATGTCAGTGGCAGTGTGGCTGTTATTGAACCAGTGGCGGTTGGCTGCTTTTCACCCTGCTTTTCTATAAATGTTATCTGTGTCACATTCACAGTATAGATACCTTTGAAAACGGACACTCTGTATGTGTGTAAGCAACAAAGCCATGTCTTAAGCTGTATTCACACATGCACTGCAACCCTGAACTTATCTAGACATTACCCGGAGGAGCTGTATGTCAGAACCCAAATGCCCAAATCAGTTGGACCGAACAGTAAGCGGACTTTACCCTATCAGCCCCCTAGTACAAAGTCTGTTTCAACACATGAGTGAATGTGTTGATGAGGTTTCTATTATGCGACTGGTGCGAAACCGGAAGAATACAAACGTCCGAGGGCGAAGAAGAAAGGTCCTTTATGCGAAGACACCAACGAAAATGTCTAGAGTATTTCCAGTAGACGAGAACGGGTCTGACACAGACAATCTCCTGTTGCGTTAGACGTGTGAAAGAGCAGTTTCGGACAATGCTGGGACCTGATTCTGCGGACATTGTCCAAAGTTCATAGGAGAAAATGACTTTGGAATAAAGAGAGGGCCGCACCGCACTGTTTGAGGTGTCATGCAGTACAACTGAGCTGAGTGATGAAATGCTTGTTAGTGTATTTGCACAGGGATAATAAACTGAAGCAAAATGACAACAGTGATTCATTTGTAAAAAGAAAAAATACACAGAAGAAAGTGGCTACTGTTTGGAGGAGAGAGGGGGAAAAACAAAAGTTTACAAAAGTCAAAATCAGAAATTCTTTTATTGCCGTATGCATTACATGCATTAGGAATTTAGTTTGGCGTTGTTGGTACAGAGAGTAAAATAAGATAACATTTAAAAAAAGTTAAAGTATGTGAAGAAATGTATATACGAAAGCAAACACTTACCTAAAACAGATCTAGAAAAAATAAAAACAGCAAAAAGTAAGTATCAGTGGTGTCAGGGGGGCTGTTGAGTAGTCCAACTGCAGCAGGGAAGAAACTGGTGTTGTGGCGTGAGGTTTTGGTCCTGATGGACCTCAGCCTTTTCAGGTCTCAACAGTGCCAGCATTTTACTTGCATTTGCGATTAAAAATAGATGTGTGCGTACTGTAAAATGTATTTAGCAGCATGTGTGCAAATACAAAAATCAGGCCAAGCAGGCTTTTCTTTTTGCAAAAAGGTTGATAACACAACAACGAGCGCTGAACCAATGTCCGTTGAAAAAAAATCATGTGATCCACTCGTTAGCGCCAAGGGCCACCACTTTCTGAGCTCAAAACGGGCCAGACAACCTGTCTAGAAAAGTTGCTGGACCTATGATATCTTTTCTGTCTAAACTAGCGTTTTTCAACGGTGGTGTTCAGAGAACGCTAGGGTGGGTGGGGAGGCAACTGAAACAATGTTTTTGAAAGGGGGACGTTGAGGTGTTCTTGGGGGGTGTTTGTTTAAGGTGAGTTTGCACCAAAGATTCATGACAAGATGAGTTTAACCTGCAACTACTTGCAGGAGAATGTGGGCTGCACCAAGTCACACCAATTAAATAGTTGAGACGGTGTATCGTTTCCATAGCAACGACTGTATTTCAGTGCTTGTGTCACCTTTCCGTAGCTGGGATGGTAGCATGGGAACGGGATGCCAGAGCTTTAAAATTTCACCAACACAGCGTTTACTTTGTCACCTCAGGAAAATGGATGCTCTCTTCCTTGGTATTCATTATTGAGGAAATTAAGACTTTCTTCCCCTTGAAAGCATTCTTTTCTTCCGAGGCTACACATGAACGCTGTATTATCGCCGTGATTACACATTTTCAAGAAGGATATTCCGCTACTCTTGTTTTCTGTTGGAACAATTAAGAACACTTGTTTGGCAGCGGCACAAATTTACCGCTTTCCGATTGGCTGCAGTTTGTGATCAATAATGAGACCCAATTAAAGTTTAAATGTCAAATTTCTAACTATTGCATTTTTTAACACTCATAAATATAATTTCTATTCACATGGCTTTTTTTGCTCCTTGGGAAACTAATGATAATGATATTTGAACTGTCCAGTTAAATCAAAACTGTAATTTGGTATTCAATGGCATGCTTTTTTAATGATATAACTCAGAATAATAATCAACTTTTATATTCAGGAAAGTCAGTTGGTCTACATTTTAATTGATGGGGGGTGGTTAGGGACCTGGATAATGGATAGGGGGTGCTGGCCTAGAAAAGGTTGAGAACCACTGATCTAAACAGTCTGAGCAGACTTTTTTTTTTTGGTTTAGAACTAAGAACTGTTTTATTATAGATGTGTTCATACTCTTTATATGGTTTAAAGCAGTTTAAAATATAAACAATTACATAATTATTAAATAAATAGAGTTTGAAGCAGAAATAATTAAAAACCTAGTGTACTTTTTGTATTCAAAAAAATCAAATCATTTTGCTTGTAAATGTCTCCTCGTAGCCCTTTATTAAGGAATAACACCTTATTTGATAAATATCCATTGCGCCCCTAAAGTTCTTTATGCACTGCTAATTTATTTTGACTTAGCACATGTGCTCCTTGTGGGTGGAAAGCAAGCATCAAGCCCCGCTCTTGCCAGAAGACGCGGTCTCAAAAAGGTGGTACCCAGGGAGTGAGGGGTCGGCAAAGCAGGTCCTGGAAAGTTGGGAGGTGGCAGCTGATTACATTCTCCGCTGAGCGAATGATGCGCTGCAGCCTGCCCTGGTCCCTGGCGGCGGCAGCAGCGTACCAGTTGGTGAAGAAGGAGGTTAGGATGGACTCAGTGGTGGAAGTGTAGAAATTCACCATCATTGTCTGTGGCAAGTTGAAATTCTTCAGCTGCCGCAGGAATTCCATCCTCTGCTGTTCTTTATTGATGGAGGGAGCTGATGTTTAGCTCCCACTTGAGGTCCTGAGCAACAGTGGTGCCCAGGAAACGGAATGACTTTGCGGTGGTAACTGGGGAGTCAGACAGGGTGCTTACTCCTGTTGGCCAGGGAGTCAGTAATCCACCTGCAGGTGAAGTGGGGCACATGGAGCATTGAGATTTTGTCCTGGAGGAGAGTAAGGCTGATTCTATTGAATGCGGAGCTGAAGTCTACAAACGGGATGATGGCATAGGTACCAGGAGAGTCCAGTTGAAGGAGGATGGAGTGGAGAAGCACGTTGACTCCGTCATTTGTCGATCTGTTGGCTCTGTATGCACACTGTAATGGATCCAGGAGGGGTTGGTGATGAACTTGGGGTGGGACAACACAAGGCATTCAAAAGTGTTCATCACTACAGAGGTCAGACGGACAGATCTGTAGTCATTTAGGCCTGTGGTCCTTGGCTTTTTGGGGACAGGCATAATGGCGTAGGCTTTGAGGCAGGCTGCGACCATGCAGTCCTCCAGGGAGGTGTTAAAAATATCTGTGAACATTGGATATAGCTGGTCTGCACAGTGTTTAAGGGTTGAGGGGGAGACATCATCAGTTCCAGCTTCCTCACGGGGGTTCTGTCTTCTGAACAGCCATTTAACATCCCTCTCCTGAATAAAGAGAGAATTTGTGGTAGGGCGGAGGGGAGTGCTCAGACTGTTGAGGTGGGGGGGGGGGGGGTAGTGGAAATTGACACAGACACTAGTCCCTTCCTTTCCATTCCCTCAGAGGTTGATGGGAGAGCCCAAGTACCAAGAATGAGTATATGGATGATCGTTGATTGATTGGATTCCCAGAAGAGTGTATATACACCAGTTTGGTGGGCAGGCAACTATATATGTATTTAAAACATTCTCTTAATTTTACAGATTTTTTTTAATGACATTAGTTTATGTGCCGTTGCCTGCGCACCCTAGTTTGCTTTGCAGTTCAACACCTGTTTATCGCAGTTTCTGTCTTTATTATTTTCAAAATGATTTTATATCTGTTCAGATGACTCCTCAGTTTTTTGCCTTCCCTAAAGACCTAAAGGTTTAAATGTGGTTAATATTAGTATATCCAGATGTTACTAGTTTTGCACTCCTAGCAGAACCCGTGTCATCAACTACACAATGATCACACTAATAGAAATGTAATTAAGGTGTATGTGTTCTGACTGGTCTTTAATGATACGACCATGTGAGTACTCCACATTATTGGTGAGTACACCCTCGATGGGCATAATTGTACTAAAATCTTGCGAGCATACTGTTAACATGGTTCCTGTCTTTCTCACAGTGTGGTCTTAATTGTTACCCGTTAACTTAGTTTCGGTTTAAAGTAAACATAGGCATTGTTTTCCTCAAGCTTTTTTTTGCAGACCACAACAATCAACTACCCCTTTTTACACTGGACTAAAAGCCCATTTTTCATTTGCCTTTGGTGTAGAAGATTCTGTGGCTCACAATCCTCAGAAATGGTTCTTGGGTATGGCACGGCAATCTCCATATACAATGGTACAGCATTTTCTTAGGCTCATGCTGGTGAGAATGCATCTCATAGTATCTCAGCAATCACACGGTTGATGTGTTTACTGTCATGGCGTTAAACACGCAACCATTGAAAGTGGAAATCCCCGCAGCCAAGTTCCTCCATATTCTTCCGCACTGCAGCTGCTTTTGGAACTGATATAATTACAGCAAATAACTGCATGTCATGCAAATGGGACTTAATGGAGGATTTGACTTTATGCAGGCGATCATAGAACAGGATGGGATCTTGCCTTACTAAAATCCATTGATTTGTAAGGAGTAAAATGGGCCTTTCTTGAAAAATGATTTTGGTTTGTAGGTGATACACAAGATATATTTTTGTATTATCTAAGTGATACACAAGATATATTAACTGAGCTTGATGATTCAGTTTTTAACTGATTTATAATGGGTGAGGTTAGGACAAAGGTTTACAAAGTTAGAATAAAGGGTTATATTGTGGGTTTAATGATTTAACTAGTTAAGTCTTGGGCTGTATAGTTTCTTGCAGTGTTAAGCTCCAGCTTATTTTGAGAATAGTCTTGCTTTTCTTCTGCTGATTTTTGTAACCCCTTCAAGGTTCCATCCCATTATCCAAACTGCTTATCCTGCTCTCAGGGTCCCAGGGATGCTGGAAGCTATCCCAGCAGTCATTGGGCAGCAGGTGGGGAGACACCCTAGACAGGCTGCCAGGCCATCACAGCCCCCCCCCCACACACACACACACACACACACACATTTCACACCTAGGGACAACCAAGGGATCATCATCCTCCATTGTCTATAGAACAAAAAGACATTACTGTGGAGGATGACAGAAAGGAGATGAGATCACTTCTCCTGTTGACCTTCTCGTTTATTTCCTCCAAAAAACTTCAAGTGAACAGTTTACAATCCTCAAAATCTAATCCTCATGTCTACCCATAATCCCCCCCCCCCTGCTAACCCCTGAATCCACTGTTTTAAAGGGACCATCTCTGGTCCACATAGTGAATATCTAACCTGCAAGTAGGTCACTACATTACATAAATATTCATCTGTGTGTTTTGACTTTGGGCGGCACGGTGGCGCAGTGGTTAGCACGGTCACCTCACAGCAAGAAGGTCCTGGGTTCGCGCCCTGAGTTAGTCCAACCTTGGGGGACGTCCTAGGTTGTCCTCTGTATGGAGTTTGCATGTTCTCCCCATGTCTGTGTGGGTTTCCTCCAGGTGCTCCGGTTTCCTCCCACAGTCCAAAGACATGTAGGTCAGGTGAATCGGCCATACTAAATTGTCCCTTCAAGGTTGTTTTTTTTTTTTAAATGAGCAGGTTACAGACCCTGTTCTGTGAGCCTGTATACAGTTGTATTTGTTTATTTCCCATGGCTTGGCCTCAAATTGTCTCACCAAAGCTGCTGACTAGCAATAATTACTTAATGACCGTGTTTTTCTTTTTCAACAAGTTTACAGGAAAGGCCTGCCTAATAATTTTCTTAATCTAGGCCTGACTATTTATTTTCTCCTTTCTCTACTCAAATAAGAAGCATTAGCATTTATCATTTTATATCACAGGCACCCAGGGTTCAAAATTGCTGTTTTTGCTTACCCTCAAAGGTGGCAAGTAGATTAACCTGCCAGACATTTTTTGCCAACCAAAATGATTCACTTGCATTATTATATCTCATATTATTTTAGGTGGTCTCTTCTCCAATTTTTAATGAAATGCCATCAACAAAATGAAGCATTATCATTACATACAAAGCACTGGAAGAGGCAGTATTCTAGCTTTCATGCAGAGACCCTAATGCTCTCCAGTGTCATCTTCATGCAAAAGAATTGTCTTTGCTTATTTGCCCGACACAATGAGAAGAACATCTTAAGCATCAAACTTCATCCAACTTCTGGCAGCACCTGAGTCATCTGTGCACCACCTCTCTCTCAACCTGTTCCTTGATTGAGTTGTGCTGGTTGTAGGAATGTTAGCCTGAATCACTAATTTGAATTTAGTCTTTTTCTTGTGACATAGTTTAACAAGGGGAAAATGCCTCCACATTCATTTTGCTATCTTACCAGTCACTGCATGTAGTGAACCAGTGCAACTGGTTTGATCTCATAAAGGACAAATGAACAGTTTTATTTTGGTTATTCACATTTTTTTTTTAACAATTCAAAGGATCAAGTGTGAGGTATAAAAAAAAAGGTGCATGTGCCATGAGTAGTTGCACTGGAACATGTAGCTGGGGCTTCATTCAGGATTTGTAGCTGGCATGGGGTAAACACTAGCCTCCACATACCTGTCAAGGCAGGGTCATCGCTGCACAGTTGTTAGGGTATAGTGAGTCATTTGACAGCCTAGCAGCTTGGCTCTGTTTCCATGTTTCTTCATTTGGAAGCTGCAAGGGATTGCGTGGTTCATTAGACAACCCCTTCAATGAGCGATTGTCAATTGAAGCGGCGACTGTGGCCGATAGGACATTTTTGAATGTTGCTGAACAGTACTGGGTTCACTCTTTACACTTTTTTTTTTAAATCTGAGGGAGACTGGTTATTTAAGTAGGAGGGCACACCAGAGTAGGTCTCTGGTAGGATTCATTTGGATGTCACTTCGGTGAAGTAACAAAACACTGGCCTATAGCCATATAATGTCCCTGTAGACTTGGTTTTTCTCCATTTGTTCATTTCGTCTGATATTACGCCATGTTGCCAGCAAAGGAGAGAGAGACTATCTGAGCACTCGAACTCATTTCAAATCCCTAGTATTAAGAAAATATACTTCTGGAGCTCATTCAGAAGCTGTAAGAAATCAGATGGTATAGACTTTTCACATTTTTGAGTTCTGGTCCTCCTGTTGTTGGTTGGTAAAATACTGATGTGAAAGATAAGTAAACACACAAAACTATGACAGGACTGGTTTGACTTTTGTCCTCTGAAGAAAAATCTGCCAACCTTTAAAAAAAAAGAATCGTAAATCACTTGCCAGGGTGCGTTGTAGAAAAACACGACCTTCCAAAACCATGACAGATGGATGGCAATGTCCCTGTTGTCAAACATAATCATTAATTTCCTCATTGCTGCATTGTGGTGTTCTGCATCATGTGTTGACAGAAAGTTTGGCTACAGTGTGACCAAATTACTTAAGGTTACCAAGCCTTAACGTAACCTTGTGTTTCTCACCTGACCTATCATCTGGCTATTGGCACTTCAGTGTTTTCAGTCCATACTGCTTACAGTTTGGCAGCATCAGGGCACAAGTCCCACTCTACTTCTTCAGTAGCATGACATCACGGTGCACTTGAACAAAGCCTGTGGCTTTATTAGTAAGATCACATGATGCAAATCTAATGCCTCCCTATTGCCAATTTCCCCTCGGGGTGAATGAAGTATTCTGATTCCATGTTGGCCTATCAACAACATGTGCATCTGCTTCTTATCATCCAGTGACGTCAGCCATCTATACTCTGCAACTTTGCAATTTTTATCGGCGGCTACCCTTTGACAATCTTCCACGCAGTGGTTTAATATGACTCCAAGCTAGCGCTCATATTCCATAATAAACAGTTGGAAAACTCAGCATCTTCTTATAAACTGAAAGCTACTAGTAGTTATTAATTTATAACCAGTTGCTTGGTCATCGTTTATTTTTATTTTTTTCCTTTTATATTGATGTTAATTCTTCTATTTAGATTTTTTTTAATTTAATTTTTAATTTTTGATAAGAAACGGTACTTACACAGCGCTCCAGCAGGTCTTTGACTCATGGGAAATTTGAGCATCGTCTTAGTTCCTCGTCTCACAGTTCATGTCTTCTGTTAGAACATATTTTCATTGCAGGAGTGGCTTACCAATAGAACCTCTTCAAAACTACAGCCCTCTACTGTTGGCCATTGAGCAGCGCCTTAGGAATAGATGGGCATTTGGTGCCAGGCTGAAGGACCCCCTTGACAGTAGCTGTTGAGTTAGAGTGCTTCTCATTCACTTCCTCCACTTAGATTTTCCCAGCTGGTCTGGGAATTAAATCAACGGTCTTTTGGTCAAGTACATGTCTCACTAACCTGTGGGCTACTCCTGACCCTCCAGAAATTGTTTGTTTGCAACGTTTCCTTTAGTTGTATTGATAATTAGATAATTCTGGTCAAGTGTACCTTCAATATCAGGTGTGTTTCCAAATAACTTTCCAAACAGATGGGGCTGCCTTTTTACAAATTCACAGGAAGTTGTGTAATTATTTTTTGTGCAATATAATTTAGCCATTGATTGGCTTTCCTGGCAGCACTAGACAATTCTACTCTTGTGAGACATAATTGTCTGTCCAGCTCTCTATATATTCAGAAATAAATAAGAAGCAGTGAATGCTCATCAGTTACTGGCTAAGATTATAAAGTTCCCCCTCATAATGTACTTATGTGACTATTTCAAATGATGGCCAGAGAAATTGTATCATCCTTTGAGCCATAATCCCCTGACCTGTTTTTCTTTTGTTCCTATGGTCCACAGCGCCCTCTTTAGCTCGACTGCTGTACCAGCGGGCCGAGCTGCACATGGAGATGAGGTCCTACAGTCTAGCTGTTCAGGATGCCAGCAGCTTATGCAGAATCAAACCTCTCTGGCCAAAGGTGAGAAAGAGTCTAAAATTAAGATTAAAACAGGTAAATAGGGCAAGATTGCCAAGGTAATAAACAATATAAACTTTTCTAACCTTTTGGGACAAAGTGAGGTCACTAGCCATGCCACTTGTACTTGAATTTAAATAAACGTTCACTGAACCTGACTGATTTTTTTCTCTCCCAGTTCAGTATTAGAGATTGGTAGTTTAACATGTATGGATTTTTCTGTCCCTCGATCTACCCAGGCCCATTATCTCAAAGCCACAGCTCTAAGTAAAGCAAGCCGTAATGATGAAGCCTTGCAGGAGTATTTCGTGTGTGTGGCTCTCAAACCTAACTGGACCAAAGTCAAAATTGAGGCTCAGAAGGTAAGAGACTTCTTCTATTTTAAACAACCCTCATTTCTTTCCACCCAGGCACTAAACTCTGATCTCTTCTCTATGTGTACCCAACTGTTCATTCCACCCCAACCCATGCCACCAACATCCTAAAGAATCCCCTTCCTACCCTGGTAACCTCCATTGGTCTCAGTTAATCATAGTAGTAGCTGAAAGAAGACACAAAAGCCATTTAGAAATTCAGTTAATTATATTGCTTATGAGTCCTCCCAGTTATAGTGTAATAGTGTCCATCAACTGGAAAAGTCCCCACTTGCTGTTTATGTACTCTGCAGATGTATGTTGAACCCTGAGAGCAGGATAAGCGGTTTAGGTAATGGATGGATAGATGCATTTTATATTTAGCTAATGAGTGGCAACTTTCCAGCCCTTTAGCTATTTGGCTATTATGTGTCAGCCAAAAGAGTGTGTTAGTATGTCTACAAGTGTAGGCTAGAAGGCATACTACTTTATAAATCTGTAACTGTCTGTCTCTGACCCTCTCTAGGCCCAAAGACTGGATTAGACATGAGACTATATCTCCAGTCGTAACTCCCAACCCCCTTTCCCCTCCCCACCAGCTGTTAGTTATCTCATGACGTACTGTCTGCTGTCCCAGCAGTCCTGTCCTACAATACCAGGAGCCCTGTGGCCTGGAAAACTCAGCGACATTAGTACGCGAATTAAAACTGTTACACAAGGCCATGTGGTGCAGTCCAACGTAGGGCATTTGGTGTACAGTAATCCCCCCTGGCTGAAGTAGAATATATTCAAATGGAATTTATTTGTTTTTAACCAAATTCCTCATTCGTGTCAAATTTGCAGGCTTGTTAAGTTTACCATTGTAAGAAAGAAGCATCCCTTGTATGCTAGTGGCTGAGGCTGCCGTATGGCAGTTATATCGAAAAAGTTTTAGGATTCAGCCTCTTTTGTGTTTTAATTTCCATTTAAGGATAACCTAAATTTAATGGTGGACAGCCACCTTTGATAATTGGAAATAAGAGATACTATCCACGTCTGTATCACTGTCGGTTCTCCTTGCCCCCAGTCCTCCAGATGATGCTCCAGTTAAAGGAAAAGCGTCATGATAAACATAGTGGCACTGCACTATTTACAACTGTGATCTTCAGGAATAGCTTTTGATTGGCGGCCTATTTTCCTTGCACCCTGCATAATACATTGACCTAGTTTATGTAACCTGTTGAGAATGATTGTATAACTTGTCATCCTTGACATATAGGATGTTATATTTAGCTGACCTAGCTTGATGTGTAAGGTAGTCTGACTTTTCAGAAGGTGAAGGGTCTGCCTTGAATTTTGGAAGTTCAGTCCAAGATTACAGTAAGGTGCTCCATGTTAAATCTCTGCTGTCCACCTACTAGCTTTTTGTACATATTTTGATTTGTATTACATTTTGGCTGTAGCTGATTCGATGTAAGTCACGAGAAAAGATTTCATTATTTTCTGTCAGCCTCTGGCTGGGAGCCAATCATCAGTTTGGAGGTTAGTTCTGTTTCTAAATTCTGGTCTGGTCAGGGGGTGCCCCGGTGGCTCACCTGGTAGAGTGGTACCACATAAGGCTGAGTCCTTACCACAGCAGCCTGGGTTCAAATCTGGCCCGGGCCCTTCGCTGCATGTCATCCCCGTTCTCTCCCCTGCCGTTCCTGTCTCTCTGTCCACTATCGCTGTCAAATAAAGGTGGAAAATGCCAAAAAATAATCTTTAATAAATAAATACATAAATTCTGGTGTGGTCAAACAGGGGATGTGACTGTTGAATTTTGGTGGACATCAGCCATTATGACCAATAGACAGAAAAACCTGTTTCCTGTCATGTTTATATTTCAATATGTGAATGTCTTTCACTCAACTTTGCATGTCAAAAAAAACCCAAAATGCCAACATTGCCTGTAACTCTAACTTTAGTGCAGGCACATTTAAATAATCAGCATACACATTCTGCTTTTTGCTGGCAAGATCACTTACACACTTTTGTTTTTTTTTTAGGAAAATGTTGTCACCTTGGCACCTTGACCGTTATTTGATTATGGATCTAATTTAAGTGAAACTTTCTTGTTTAATCAGACCTTTTCTTACTTTAAACAACTGTTCAATCTGGCCAATCCAATCCCCACCTGAGTCCATACCTGAACATTGTTATTATTATTGTTGATTGATGATGATGATTATTATTATTATTTTTGTTGTTGTCTTTTAATGAAAAGTGTGTTACAAGTAAAGGCCAATATAGCATGATTTCTGAATCCAGACAGTGACCTCTGGTGTGTGTTTGTGGTGTGGTGTGTTTACTCCCCAGGTGCTTAGCGAGCTGTTCTCCTCTGTGTTTGAGAGGGAGGACATCACAACCCCATTGCACCCTCTCCAGGGGGGGCATGCCGGCCGCCTCATCAAACCCACCTCCCTGCTTAACAGTCTAAGACCTCTCACACAGAGACCTGGTTTTTCCTCTCAGGTCAGAACACACACACTGACACTGACACTCATACACACACGTACACACACAGGCATACTTACAGATACACATGCATACTGTTGTGGAGGGAGTATTGGAAACTGTTACTATAACTATGTATTTTCCAGATATTTTAGCAAATATGTTTTTGTAAATTTGGAAGAACACATAACAAGGAAAGAAAATGCGAACAATTTGTATCCCCATTCCAGTGACATGCGCAGACAATATGCTATTATTGTGTAGTTGTGTATTTGCAGTGTTGGTATCCACATTCTATAGCTTTACAATTAGGCATTGTGGAAACATTCTGATTTCAGTAAAATACCCACTGTAGCTAATAAAGTTAAGAGATGATGGTAAGTTGTGAAAAGTACCCTAAACTTGTTTTTACAAAACAAGTGAGCATTATACTCGAATCTAAAATCTGAGTCAATTAATGAGTCTATAATTTGTGTGCGCAGGACTCAGAGATCAGTGTGACCAAGAGCGCTCCAGCCGAGGAATCCTCTCATCTACTTCCCCTCTCCCCTGCGAAGTCTAATCTGCCCATAGGGGAAGACAGCAGTAAGAGCTTAGCCAGTGTCCTGGCAGCCCTCCCACCTCCCCCTGGTGGTCTCAAGAGGAGGCACAGTGGCGATGGGCCGTCGTCAGCTTTCAGTCCCCCCTCTAAGCTCCTCAGACCAGGTAGAAACCTTGGCTCCGTCTTTATGGAATAATTATAATAATACATTTTCGGCGCTTTCCAGAGCATTCACCTTACAGAACACAGTTTAAACAAAACAAGCAGCACTGTATTAGACAGCTTAAAATCAAAACAAAGCAGGGTAGACAATAAAAGTTAATACAACAGATAATGGAATGGCTTAAATCATATCCCTGCCTACCACCAAATTAGTTTGTACAAAACATCAAACGGGTATCTGTTGATTAAATATATTGTGATACTGTGCGCAGATGCAGCATGCTCCTCTCAAGCAGCAGTTGTGTCTGGAGGGAGGACAGTGCCTCCCCAGCTACTGGACAGTGCAGACATGGAGTGTTCCCTCTGCATGAGGTAATTACATAAACACGAATATGCACACATGCTCCCAGAAAAATGCACATGGAAAAAAACGACTGCTTATGTATCACTGCCTAAGTTAACTGGATGTTTATGTAGCATCATGTGTAAACATGCACTCAAAATAATGCTTACACACACACAGACACAAACACACACAGGATTCTGACTAAAGGTTATGATCACCAATACTTTTCTCTGTTACAGATTAATCTCTAATATCATTATTCTTAAATTTCTCATCATCATTTAAATTGTGCAATTGCATAAGTGTCCATACCCCTCCAGGCTGAAGGAAATATCCTAGCTCCTTTGTGTGGATATGGATTCTTTTTAGTGTCACAGTGAAGTGTCCTGTCTGTTCATGCTTTGTTTGTTTGTTTGTCCTCCTACAGGCTTTTCTATGAGCCAGTGGCAACTCCCTGTGGACATACCTTCTGCCTCAAGTGTCTTGAACGCTGCCTTGACCACAACCCCAACTGTCCCCTCTGCAAGGAGAATCTCTCAGAGGTATCACACACACACACACACACACACGAGGGCTTCTCTGTATTTGGGGGAGTTTAAGGTCTTATATTGGCACTGTGGTGTTTGGGGATGGAAACTCGAAAACAAGGCAAACGATTATCTTGAATGATCGACAGGCTATGAGTACCTTTGTAAAAGTCATGTGCAAGGACATGGCTTCATTGGAATTGTTTCCTTTCACTAAGCTAGCATCCCTGATATTCTCAATGACATTTCTTTGGGGGGGGGGGGGTCTGTGTGTTGTCATTGCAGTATCTGGCCACCAGAGGGTACAACAAGACCCTGCTGATGGAGGAAGTGCTGCAGCGTTACCTCAGTGATGAGCTGGCAGAGAGGAAAAAAATCCACGAGGAGGAAATGAAGGAGCTGTCCAAGTGAGTGATGCAAATTACACACACACACACACACACACACACACACACACACACACACACACACACACAAGCACTTGCAGTATGAGATTATTTTTCTGTAACTGGTCATAGATAATACAGGATACAATTGTTTAGTGGACCATGTTTAGTGCTACATGTAAACACTAATTGCATGTTAGCAAAGTTACGGAGCAGAGTAGCTGTTGGAATTGTGATGAAAATTGTGCCTTCTTCACACACTGTCCTGCTAACATGATCACCATTGCCTTATTATAGCTTGAACCAGGAAGTGCCAATCTTTGTGTGCACCATGGCCTTCCCTACCATCCCTTGCCCTCTGCATGTCTTTGAGCCACGCTACCGGCTCATGATCCGCCGCTCCATGGAGACTGGCACCAAGCAGTTTGGCATGTGTATCGCTGATGAGGTCAAGGGCTTTGCTGACCACGGTTGCATGCTGGAGGTGAGTGTAGACTGTGTTTGTCCAATAATAGAATTTATCAGACAATAAGGTGTGGTTGTTGATGTAATGTTAATTTTTTGACCCCCAACAATGACATTCCCAGATGGGGGAATGGGGGAATCTTTGATGAAATCAACTGGTGGTCCATAATCTAATGTTTACATATATGTATTTATATTGTCTGATGTTTTTTTTCATCCTATGTCCAAGATACTCCCAGTCTTTCTATCCCACTCTCTCTATCTCACTTTTAGGGATGGGTATCGTTAAGATTTTAACAGTACTACTACTTTTACCAATACTGCTACCAATACTGCTTATCAATCCGGTACTTTAACGGTGCTCTTATCGGTTTTTTTTTTAAGAGAAAAAAAAAACCAAAACAAATTAAAAACTGAATTAACGTTGCTTTATTTTCTCATGTCTGGGCAGAGCATTATTTTTAATCATCAACCCATAATTTATTTAATTCCGTGTGGGCTCTAGGCTACTAGCATACATGACATACTACCTGAGGTGGATGGGGCAACGAGAGATGTGAACTACCAGCTAGGCAGTCGAAAACTGCATTTCTCCACCTGTATTTGGTGCACTTTCGCCAGATGTTTCAAAAGATAGCTTGTGTTTCCGCCCTCACATGCAAAAGACTTGTTGTACTTGTGGCAACGAGCATTGTCGGCATCGACTACTGACGTATAACCAGATTTTTGACCGTTAAATTCTCTCTTCGCCATTGTCACTGAGAGCAGGCTGTGTGTGTGTGTGTGTGTGTGTGTGTGTGTGTGTGTGTGTGTGTGTGTGTGAGTGAGAGAAGAGAGATGCATGCGTCTGAGAGAAAGAGAGCTGGCCTCGCCCTTCGGCTTGCACATACGACAGGCTCCGAGAGAGATCTCTCTTCTGGATTGGGAATAGCGAAAATGCATCATAAACAAATTTCTGAAACTTACTGCAAATTAGAAAAGGAGTTTGTGAAATAAAAGGTGCAAGATAATGTTTATGTAGCCTAAATAAATAGGAAATGTATTTTCTTAATTTCTCCAATACCGATGGCAGAACCGTTAATGCCGGAGCTTATCAATACTACGTACGGTCTTAAATCATTTAGGACCGGTCCCGTTAAATACCAGGTTTCGATACCCATCCCTACTCACTTTGTTTTTTATCATTAAATAAAGCAGGAAGACCATTAAAATGCCTGACCAGAGTAAAAATATCATTCAGGTGCGTGATGTGAAGTTTTTCCCTGATGGGCGTTCAGTAGTGGACACCATTGGCGTTTCGCGCTTCAAGGTGCTGAGCCATGGCCAAAGAGATGGCTACAACACAGCCAAGATAGAGTATCTCGAGGACAAGAAGGTGGGTGGAGAGAAAGTGAGCAATAGACTGAGAGAAAGTGTAGTTTGTAGGAACTCCCTGGGTTAATGTAGTAGGGGATTCAAAATATTGTTTTTGAGACTTCTGTGTTAGTGAGCAGTGACAGAATAGGAAGTTGATTTCTCACAATCTGACCTTTTTTTGCAACCAATCTCTATCTCTCTAACTTCAGTGTCCACATTTTGTGCTTCTGCACAAACCACTGTCCCTGAAAATAGCAGTTTTTTCTCCCCAAAGTTGCACAGCCATAGTTCATAGTGACACTGCAAATCATGTGGTTCCGCCCAAGACAGGAAGAACTAGAGTTACAGATCCTCCTTCCTCTTTTTATGTGCGTTTAGTAGACACGTGAATACACATGTCCTATGTGTAAGCAGAAATTATCAGGCTTGCTTCCTGCTTGATGTCAAGTTTTCTAAGGTAAATGACCTCTAATGCCTGTTTTCATCCATAGAGCTCTGTGGTATGTTTTCTGTACTGTCCGCTAGGGTTTTGATATTGGAATTAGACAATGCAGCCTCTTCCATGTTATTCCGGCCAGTGATGTTTATGTCCTACATTTATTTTTCACTGTTCCTGACAGGAGCACAAACTGCTGTACTTTTTTTAAAGATAAAAGAAAATGTAAAAGACTTTGTGTAACACTGAACAAAAGGCTAAGTCTGTGTTTTCTGTCTCACCAGGTGGAGGGGGGGGAGCTAGTGGAGCTACTGAAGCTTCATGACTCGGTCTATGAGCAGGCCAACAACTGGTTCACCTCCCTCAAAGACAACATGAAGAGCCAGATCCTCAGCCACTTTGGACATCTGCCCAGCAAAGACCCTGACCCACAGGTAGACAAGCAGGAGGCTGTGTGGTGCTCTGACCAGAGGAGGCCCTGTTGTTTGTTAAACATCTATATGTGGTCCTCTCATTAAATACAGATTTAAAAGTTGTAAATGTGGAAAGATGTTACTGTTTTCATATCGCCATGTT
Organism: Lampris incognitus; assembly: GCF_029633865.1. Lineage (NCBI taxonomy): Eukaryota > Metazoa > Chordata > Actinopteri > Lampriformes > Lampridae > Lampris > Lampris incognitus. The sequence goes on along the minus strand of NC_079221.1, from coordinate 29,212,552 downwards.
AAACGTCAGTAAATTTGAGGTTGCCAGGATGGCCAGGTGCTTATTTGGGTAGTCCCTTAGGGGCTTTTCACACCTCAGCGTCTGAACCAGGGTTCTATTTTTGTTACATTTGATCCGGTTAGTTTTGATTTCACATTGGAATTACGTGAGCACACTAAAGAACCTAACATGACATGCCTACGTCCTGTCGTCATCACCTACGTGGGCTGCGTCTCCCTATACTTGACATTGATTGGTTTGTAGACATGCATGCGTCTGATGTTGGCGTGTTGTCAATTTGGCAGATAGCCTCTCCAATGGAGAAAAATTACTGAACAGATTCACTTTGTTGTCAATATAATAATAATATTATTATGACATTACTACCAACAAAAATACCTGGAAAGTGTCAGCATTTGTGAGTTTGTTTCCAGTTGACATTTTATGTCTTTGGGCCATATTTCAATCAAAAACTTGGTCTCTTCTCCCCATGTGCTACCGCGGCTCATTTTTCCTTTTTTCAGTTACAACGATAGCCTCCCAGAACGTCCTGTAATTGGTCCGATAATCCAAATCATCCAAAAAATGTTATCCTACTAGAAACGAACTGAACCATGGTTCAGTTTCATCCGGTCTGTGACCAAGGTTTGGCTGTTTGGTCTGGACTGTGGTCCGGGGAGGTTTCACGCATGTAATTTTGGTGTGGATCAAATTGAAAAGTCTGAAAGTCCGGACTAAATGAGGTAGGTGTGAAAACGCCCTTAATCTGATGCTTTGGGGAACCAGTGGGACCTTGCTACATCATATCGTACTAACAAGATTAAGATACCTAACAACTCCCTACTCCAGGAGTACAGCAGTAGTTTTTTGACTTTGTGCTGTAACCAGAGGTCCAGAAGAAAAATATTTCCAAATTGTGCACTCTCTAAGCAAGCAATTTTACACTTAAAAGAGCACATCCACACCATGTTATAATTAGATTAAATAATTAAATTATATAATAATAATAATTGTATTTATATAGCACCTTTCTAAAACAATATTACAAAGTGCTTCACAAAAAACCCCAAACAAAAGCCAGATAAAACCAGACAAGGCAGGAATAAGAGTAAGATCAAATAAGAGTAAAAATAAAAACAGTAAAAATAAAAAATATCAAACATTTTTAAAAGCTTTCATAAAAAGAAAAGTTTTAAGATGAGGTTTAAAAGAAGCTAAAGACTTATAATTAAATTAATTTGTACTGCTTAAGAAAACACATTTTTATCGAGAATGTGACAAAGAACAAGATAAAGTTACAAATTAAAAAACAACAACAACAACAACATATTTTTCTTGTTTCTATGTCCTCTCCCTGCAGGGTAGTCCCAGTGGTCCTGCCTGGTGCTGGTGGCTGCTCGCTGTCCTGCCCTTAGAGAACCGGGCCCAGCTCACCATCCTGGCCATGACCTCCCTAAAGGACCGCCTCATCGCTATCCGCAGGGTCCTCATCTTCGTCACACGTAAGAAGCCACGGTGATGGCTGGGCTGCCCTTTAAACCCTGGACCTCTTGCCATTTGTGCGGTGCATCCAACTGTCTATGAAGTCATCGATCAGGCATCTATCATGAGCTCCACTGAGAGCGTTGCCTTTGCAGTATTTCCAGAACTCAACATAAACTCAGCTGTGGCCTGAGAAGCTGGCTGTGGCACGTACCCTTATTCTATGTTCGTCCATGTTACCAGCTATTCATCAATCTACCTGTTCAGCCATTTGTACCTGTTCCTTCACTGAATCAGTGGCGCTATGAAATGTTTCTCTGACAGAAAACCCTTCATACTTTATTCTGATTCTCTACTGAAAACTAGGAGATGCAGGTGGGGCCTAGCTGTTACCATCAAGGTCAGTTCTTAGCTGTCTGGAAGGATCTTTGGAGCCTGTTATGAAGGCTCACTACAGAAGAAGGAATTGTGAGCAGAGTTGTGAATACATGAGAGTAGCTTATTGCATATATGAAGTAGTACTTCAAATAGACTGGGCTGTAGGAAGACGGACTGTAACACAACGATGTGACATGTCACAGCCACAAGAGTATAACAAAGCTCTCGCCGTGGATAGTTCAAGACTCAAGAGAACGGACGCTTACCTCCTGAAATAATCCAGTGAGTCAAGTAAATTCTTCATGAGACAGTTCAAGCCTGTTTCATGCCATAAGCAATCATCATCTGTCAGTCCTGAAATATAAAGCAAAAAGGAATAAGACACATTTGTACGACTGAGAAAGACACAGAATTGAATGTATTGGTTTGACTGTAGTTTGTGGATGGTTTTTTTTTTTACTGTTGTAAAACCAAATTTACGAGTTGTACAGTAAGAGCAGATTCCTGCAAACCCCCCCTTGGCGACGGCCGTTGTTCCTCTCTGTCTCTCTCTCTGTCTACACATCTGAGCCGAGAATTGAAATGCTAAACCCTGGGGTTCTTTGTCTTATCGTATCACCCATTGCTGTGTATGTTGCCTCAGAACATCTCACAAAATGTGATGACCTCTGTGAGAGGGGGAGCACGTCGAGGATGGACCGGTGGTCACGCCCTCGCAAGTGAGTCTTAGAAAAATCACGTGCCGCAAAGAGAGAGTCCTGATCAGATCTAGACGGAGAAATTTTTGTCGAGTTTATAAACATACATAGTAATATGTCTTGGAAAATGCATCCCCCTCGATTCTATTTTGATTTGGATCGACCGCATTTCCTCCTGTCATGACACCATATCTCTGGGTGAGAAAAATAGACCTAAGCTTTGGGGTTGATTGAGTCCTTTGTCACTTTTTTTTAATGTATCTTCAGTTTCTTTCTCTCTGCCCTAAAATGTACAGTGAAGTCTTTAGTTGGGTAATTTTTATCTTATTTTTTTTAAATCTGTAAGTTGATGTGACTTGGAGGCCTTGTCAGTGTTCTGTTAATGTCGTTTCTCTCTCCTACCTGTGTAGCTCCACTGTAGTTACTAGCTCTCTGTACGGGGTCGGGATTAAGACAAGCTGCATTTCCCATGTATATTTGTAAAGGGAGTTCTTCTACCTATTTTTTATCGCAAACGGAAATAAAACACTCATGTTCAGCCCTGCCTTGATGTGTGGTTTCCTTTTGAGAAATGAAGCCAAGACACATTAAAAGCCTGTGAAGAAAGGAAGAAAAAAAAAAGATTTGGTCTGAATGATATGTGTAAGGAACAGACAAACAGGCAGACATAACAGCCACACATGCCAAATAAAGTACATCCTCATATTTTAGAGGGCTTTCTTCCCTCAAAAGCGTTGCCTGAAATAAACCAGAGCATATATTCCTAATTCGAATTCAGCCTGTGGAAGGGGATTAACCTGTCACCATTCTCAAATTGAAAAGTTTTGAGCGATAAGCTGCAGCATCCCTGCGACCCTGACAGCAGGATAAGCGGTTTGGATAATGGATGGATGGATGGAAAAACCAAAACGTGAGAAGCAAGGCACTGGAGACTGGTGAGATGTTGGGCCCAGGTCAGCTCTTCTTCGGCAGGTTGTCTACAGTGTGTCTGGCTGTCCAAGAGCAGATGACGGGAATGTAACACTAATCCACCACCTTTTTTTACTCTCTCCACAGGTGTTTTCTATCGGCTGCACAGTGTGGCTGTTGCTGGGCAAAGCTACCCCCCCAACCCCGTCTATCCGTATGACCACAAGGGGGCGGTGTGGCTTGTGAAACGCTTGGCTAGCTGGAGACACATTTTAGGGGCATTGGGTTCATTGTTGACTTAAGCTGATTTTGTTCCTTCTTTGTGCCAGCAACAAAGAGGAAGAGACAGACAGACAGACAGACAGACAGAGACAGAAAAAGTAGGAGAGCAGAAAGACCGCCAAAGGACGTCAAATGTACATATTAATAGAGTTTGTTTTACACACCACACCTGAGTTTTAAGTGTTGTGACCACCTACCTGGCTGTTGGTTGTCCTGTCATAATTGGATGAAAAGCTCAGAAGAGCCGCTCAACAAATGCTGTCCAGAGTCACCATTTATTTGACATATACAGCATCCTTCTAGCAAACAAATTATGAAAAGGAAACATGCTTTGTGTTTCTAATTTCGATTTCAACTCTCAAAAGTGCAGGGTTTTTTTTTTATCACGGCATCAGGTATTTTAAGTGGGGTTTAAATCACAGTGATTGGAAAAAGTGAATATTTATCAAGTCTTAAGTCGATGATTAGAATTTGTATGCATGAGAGCCACATGGAACAACAACAACCAGTATGGCTGACAGCATAGACAATACAAACAACATCACAAACCACAACACCGCCGATGGACCTGCACCAGTGATGGCTGCAGGGGCAGTGCAGGTCCATGAATGGCAGAGGTTAATGTCATTTCAGAATGTGTGTATGTGTGAGAGTTTGAAAATAAGTGGCAAAGTTTATACAAGGTTATCTTGGGCCTGTCTTTATTTTAGCCAATTTTCAAAACCACTGAAGATTCATGAGCATGGGCCGTGTTTTGGTGGGGCACCCGGAAATGTATTACAGTGACCCTTCTGCTCACAGGTTGTAAACTGTCCACAGCCTCTCCTAGATTAGACGGGCAATGAAGATGTTCTCAAGTTCCTACATCAAAATGGCTCCTCTACAAGAGGAGCACCAAAAACTTAGTGAATCACCAAAACAGCATCAAGCCCCCCCAATCCCAATCCTTATGTTCATAATTAAAAAGCATGGATTTGGGGGGGGGGTCACATCCCCACCAATATTCAGTGCTTACTATTTTCTCTCCACCAATAAATCTTGAATAGCATTAACTTATCTCTAGCTGATAATTATCGCGTGTCATTTTGAGTCCTTTGAATATCATCAAACAGATTTGACTGGCTTTAAGTTTTTTGCCTCTCCCTTGTTTCAATTAAGTTGGAGTGAATAATCAAAGCGGTTCTGCAGTGTGCTGAAAAAGAAGACGTAACCTATCTGTTCTTCACGCTGTCAGTGCATAGTTCAGAAAAAAAGATGCCATCACTTTGAGTATTATGAAAAGTTGACAACGTACATTTTCACAAATGATTGTGTGCAGAAAAACCATTTCAATGCCCTTGTCCTCGCCAAGTTCCCAACCAGATATACAGCCACCTCTGAACCCCGCCTACAGGTTCAAGAAAGGCTTCCGTTTATGTGCATACTTGTTATTTGCCTGGCTAAGGTTGACTCAGTGCACATGCTCTTTTCCAGTAACGCCCTGCTCCACATTCATACATTTAAACATACATTTCACACTTGAAAGCTCTCCATCACAACTGTGTCTACCACAATTTTTGCTCAAAGATCTTGCTCAATGGGTGCAATTGAGAGTTCAGTGTCTTCCTTAAAGAGCATCAACAGTAGCAAATGAGTTATTCCCCCTATTCACATTTTCCCCCTCAAATCTGGAAATGAGCTACCTCTGGACCGCAAGTCTCTCTGTCTCTCCCCCATCTCCCTCTCTCACTGTAGCCTCCGGCTCACATCATCTGTCGACACATGTAACAGAGAGGAGAAACAGGTTTGTCTAACCCCACCTGAAAGCTCAGGTCTTTGTTGCAGGGATGTTATTTTGTGGTGTTGGGGGGGGGGGTTCCGGGGGGGGGTGTCCAAAGTATCCATTGAGTATCTCAGTATGCAGAAAAGACTACTAGAGTTTCCTCCAGACAGAAAACCCTGGGCCACAAAACCTAAAGATCCCACCAAATAGGAGAAATCCAGTCTTTGCATGAAGGAGACCTAATTGACAGGCATAGATAACAGAGAGATGTCAAATGTGAAATAAGAAGGGAAAAGTAAAATGGGAAGGGAGGCTCAGTATACATAAGCTAAACTCTGTATGGGTATGCTGAATCGGATCACAGGATTAAAATGCAAGAGCAATGGGAGCGTACAAATTAAATGGTTACACTCTCGATAAGCAGCTGACACAAGACCCAAATACATTTTTATCTAACGTTTGATACCAAAGCTGTTACAGCTAAAGGCCACTGTGTCAGGTAGCAGCATCTTTGATGAACAACGTGATACGGCCTGTAAAATAGAGCCAAATGAGCAAAGGACCCTGGGCCAGACAGGCTAGGACGCCATCTGCTAGGCCCGGTACTCTGCGGCCTGCTCCAGATGTCACTCAGCCAGCAGATATAGTGTCCAAGCTCTGGGAACAGGCTCATGTGGTGCTTATCGCCAATACAAACCATATTTTGAAAAGCTAAGCTGTTTTTTTTTTCTTAATCGGCTGTTCTTTAACATTTAACGCATTTCAGCCACATGTGTACGTTGCTGTCCTCAAAGGAGTGTGTCTTCTCCTTTAGGTGTAGATAGACTGCTGAGTCTTGTCCTGAGGAGTTTGGCCTTCTGTGTTGGACCATCAGTTTGTGTAGTCGTTGTTTGGTTTCTCCTATGTATAGGTCAGTGCAATCCTCATTGCATTGTACGGCATACACCAGATGGCTTTTCTGGGTGTGTGGTACATGGTCTTTGGGATGAACCAGTCTTTGTCTGAGTGTGTTGCTGGGTTTGAAGTATACCGTGACGCGGTGTTTGTTGAAAATTCTCCTGAGTTTCTCAGAGACCCCAGAAACATACGGGATGACTGTGCTATTCCTTCTGTTCCTTTTCTCCTCGTCGCTCACCTGGTTGGTCTTTTTGGAACGTGTTGCAGTTTTCACAAAGGTCCAACTGGGGTAGCCGCAGGTTTTTAAAGCTCCCCTCAGGTGTTTGTGTTCTTCTCATTGGACCTGAGTGCTGCTGGGCACATTGCCAGCTCTGTGTTGCAAAGTTCTGATGACGCTCAGTTTGTGTTCCAGTGGGTGGTGTGAGTCGAAAAGTAGATATTGGTCTGTGTGTGTAGGTTTCCTGTAAACCCCAATGTGGAGGCTCCTGTCTTCCCCAATGTGGACGTCACAGTCCAAGAAGGGCAAACTGTTGTTATTTACGTCTTCCCTTGTGAGCTTAATGTTCTTGTCCACTGAGTTGATGTGTTTGGTAAACGCTTGCACCTCTTGTGTTTGGATTTTGACCCATGTGTCGTCCACATATCTGAACCAGTGGCTCGGAGGTGTTCCTCTGAAGGAGTTCAGGGCCCTGTGTTCTACCTCTTCCATATATAAGTTGGCCACAATGGGCGATACTGGTGAGCCCATTGCACAACCGTGTTTTTGTCTGTAAAACTGGCCCCTGAATTGGAAATATGTAGTGTTCAGGCAAAGGTCCAGAAGTTGGCAAATCTGGTCTGGGCTGAGATTGGTCCTATCGTGGAGGGTGTTGTCCCATACCAAACATTGCCTCACAGTTTCCAAAGCCTCCATGGCTGGGATGCAGGTGAATAACGAGGTCACGTCGTAGGATACCATGGTTTCATCCGGTTCCAGTTTTACGCCTTGGACCTTGTCCACGAAGTCAATGGAGTTTTGGATATGGTGAGGTGTTTTGCCCACTAAAGGGGTCAAGATGTTGGCTATATGTTTGGCAATGTTGTACGTGACCGAGTTTATGCTGCTGACGATGGGCCTGAGGGGGGTTCCATCTTTATGGATCTTAGGGAGTCCATATATGCATGGAATGTTATCTTGTGGGTAGAGACGGTGGTATTGTATCTGATCAATGGTTCCTCCTTTCTGTAGTTTCTGTAGGTATTCTATTATTCTCCTCTTGTAACCCCTAGATCACGTCTCAGAGGTTCATAGGTATCGGTGTTGCTGAGTAATGATGTGATCTTGGCGTGGTAGTCTGGTGTGTTGAGGATAACCGTGCATCTCCCCTTATCTTCTGGAAGGATAGTGATGTTTTCGTCCTTTCTCAGGGCTGTCACGGCTTTCCTTTCCTCCATGGTTAGGTTGGAAGGAGGGAGTTTTGCATTGGACAGAGCTGCTGATACCTTTAACCTAAGCTGTTCCGCCACGGTTTCCGTTAGATTGTTTTTCATTATGGCTGATTCTGTGGATGTGATGAGGTCAACTATAGGTAGTTGTTTGGGTGTCATGGTGAAGTTCAGTCCTTTGGCTAAGACCTCCTTCTCTGATTGGGAAAGTACCTTGTACCTTGACAGATTCTTGATCCATCTGTTCTGCATTCCGTTTTGTGTGGGATGTTCTGTCTTTTGTCTCCAGGTAAGTATATCTGCTTGGCTAGTGTTGTTGGTTCGTGGGATGTTATTTGCTGGAGTAGTTGGTCAGATTTCTCCTTCAGCCCTTCAATAGTGAAATGGACCTGTCTCACTCTTTCATTCAGGAGTTGATTCTGTGCCTTCTCTATGATTCTGTCTGCTCTATGTCCTTTCATTGTGGTACACAGGCACAGGCTAGTGGGTATGAGCCTCCAGGATAACCTTGAGGCATCTGAGTATCCAGAAGAGACTATTAGAGTGAGTAAAAAAAAAAGTGTCCAAAGTATCCATTGAGTATCTCAGTATGCAGAAAAGACTACTAGAGTTTCCTCCTGTCAGAAAGCCTTGGGCCACAAAACCTAAAGATCTCACCAAATAGGAGAAATCCAGTCTTTGCATGAAGGAGACCTAATTGACAGGCATAGATAACAGAGAGATGTCAAATGTGAAATAAGAAGGGAAAAGTAAAATGGGAAGGGAGGCTCAGTATACACAGGCTCATACCCAGAGTTCCTGAAGCATAATACAGCGTGTGAATATCAGCAGGAGTTGCTGAATGGAATAAAGTAAATGACTCATGGCATACAAAATTACCTTTAAGTTTCATTCCTGCACTTCTATTTAACTAACGTACATGCCCACCGTTATATTGACGCAGTCCTCTGCACATGGGAAACACAGCTGTAAAGCCAAGGGCACTGGTTTTCCTGCGTGACCTAACATTAACTAAACATCTATAAATTGTGTTTGTTCACTGACCTCCACCTATTTCCATCGCACAGTGCTGGCAGAGCTCAATGTCACAAACAGGATTCGAACCTGTGCGGGGAAACCCCACTGGATTTCGAATCCAACGCCTTAACTTCTGCGGCCACCGTGACTTCTAGAATATGCAACCAGAAGACAAACACACACAAACACATAGGCCTAAGTACGTGCTGTCTCTCCACGCACAAAGACATTTGAAAGCGCGCATTCACACACACACACACACACACACACACACACACACACACACACACACACACACACACACACACACACACACAAAATGAGTTGATATAGAAACACAAAAGTTTTTCATGAGAACAATTCGCACACTTTGATGAAAGCATGTGCTATGTTCTTCGCACAGGCAGCCCATCCAGACAATACCCACTGATGCAAAGGATAGGGTCTGTTTATTTATTGCTACCAAAGGAACTATGACGTAGACACATTGTATGTGTAGTCGTGACTGGCAAACCCCAGAGCCTCTCGTACTTGTAAAACCAATGTCTATGGGGCTGCACCACCTTTAGCATTGTTAAACAAGCACTGAGCTGGCTCCTTCTGTTGCCCAGCAATCATGTGGCGGCGTGCAAATGGCACATTGTTAGTTTTAGTATTACTCATCATCAGATTTAAAGAACAGATGGTAAACTGTACTTGTTCACTAATTGCATCACCCGATTTACAAACGGCTACTATTATATCCTGCAAGTAACACATGTCCAGAAATCTGAACGGGCTCATGTACAGCAGTGTGTATGGATACATGCACGGACCGAGCTCTGTCAAAATGACGTCGCCATTTCTGGGCTCTACTTCTTCTGGGTGTCTGTCTGAGGTCAGTTGGGGGTAGGAGGAGGAGACAATGTTAAAGACGTCACCCTCAATAGACAGTCTATATGGGACGCTTTATGTTGTCAGGCAGCACGGCCCCCTAATTGAGGCCCTTTGATACGTATGGACTCGGGACCATACTAGCATACTAAAGCCTACTAGCATGCTGAGATTATCTTCAATATGTTTTGATCCTTCAGTCAAATGTAGTTTTGAAACGCAGGGCATGGTACAAAAACTTATGGGTTGTATTCTCTGTATACCTCAGCAGATATGATGACACCAAGGCTGTCCTGGCCATGGGAACCATTCCTGGGGTAAAATATATTTAATGTCTTACTCCCTGTCTAGCTCAGATTCCAATATTTTTTGGAGTAAAAGTCTTTTAGAAAGTGGTTTGTCAAAATTCTGCATCACATTAAAGGGCAGAATAAAGGTAAAAGTGAGATGCAATTAATCAAGGGGAGAAAAGAACTCATACACAGGAGACATGCAAGACATACACTTATAGGTCATGAGCGAAAATCAAGCCCGTGGTGTTTCCTAGTGCACGGCGTGTCACTCGGCCCTTTGCACCATTCAGAAAATCTCAATCCATATCGGTGCCTTTGCGCACATTAACGGTAGTTAACAACTGTACTAGGTGTTTGTATTGGTTTTAGGCAGCACAGTTGCATAATGCGTAGGGCGGTTGGTGGAGGGTTCATGTGTCAGCCAAGCATGGGCCCCTACTGAGGGGTCCTTGAACAAATCACTGAGCCCTCTTGGTTCTTTTTATAGAAAGAATCCCTCCAAGTACCAGAGGACATGGTGGCTTGGGGAAAGAGAAGAGCAAACTTCCCTAAGGGGAAACGTGACATGTCACGCTATTGTTATGATTATCATTGCTGCTGTTGTCGTGGCTGCTATTATTAGGATGGTTGTATTAACATAAGATGAACTTTATACATGAGTATCACACATGCACATGACAAAAAGCAAATACAATCCAAAAAAAGGACATGCAGTGGAAAATGCAGTGGAAAAAGTAGCAGCAGATAATGCTAGCGATAGAAGAGCATTGGTAATGGAATTCAGCCTTCCACTTTAGCTGGCCCAAAATGTTCAGGAAAATGGATTGATAGGCGTCTCCGTGGAGAATGCTTATTTCTTTTGCTCTATGGCTGTGTTGTCTATCTAATGTTCATCCCCTCTGATAATGAATGCCTCAACACGGTTTAGCACACCAGTGCTTTATTGAACACACAGAGTGAAACGCAACATTTTTACAAATTGCAAATTAATATAATTCAACTGATCTAATATCTTATCAGACCCCCTCCCCAAGTCTCGCAATGACTCTTGATGACTACGTTTCCATTTCATGTTCAAGAAATTAAAAATAAGAAATATAGATTGCTCACTTGATTTTTTTTCTATTCTTCAGATTACCAGTACAATATTAAATTACAAGAGTCTTTCCATTTACAGTTGGGCTGCTTTCGGCACGCCACTTTGTTTGTAAAACTGTGTCAATATTCAAGAAATAGTAAATAATAATAAAATAATAATAATAATGATGGTGATGATGATAATAATGATAATAATAGTAATAATAATAACAATAATAATACTTTGAAAATAGTGAAAAAACTATCCCGCCACACCAAGGATATATGGGGGAGTATTCTTATGGGGATGCGAAATTTGACAAAACATGGGTCTTCGTTTATTTCCCAGCAACCCATTACCCTGTAACCCCTTTCTCCGGCAGCTCTGCGATAACGTGAATCGGAGAGAGAGCGAGAGAGAGAGAGAGAGAGAGAGAGAGAGAGAGAGAGAGAGAGAGAGAGAGAGAGAGAGAGAGAGAGAGAGAGAGAGAGAGAGAGAGAGAGAGAGAGAGAGAGAGAGAGAGAGAGAGAGAGAGAGAGAGAGAGAGAGAGAGAGAGAGAGAGAGGCGTACTTGATTGAGCTGTTCTATGTTTCTGCCAGTTCTAGCTATTCCTTTTTCCATTTATTCTTCTTTTTTTGGCAATCTGTTGAGCTGTTTCGCTGTCACCTGCTTTGGCAACATTGTAATTAATGCAGTCATGCCAATAAAGCATTATTGAATATTGAGAGAGAGCGGGGGTAGAGTGAGAGAGAGAGGGAGGGGGAGCGGGCAGAGCATAGAGAGAGTAACTCTGGGTGGCAGCACTAGCGGTGGATCGGTATGGAGTAAAACCGCGTCGGGCGATACAAAGAAAAACGCGCCTCGGACTGAAATTACTTCATCGGGGAATAAGAATAAAACCACTCGACGATGAGATACGGTGTCGGACACCAACAGACATCTTGAAAGGCGATCGAAGGGACGCATTTTTTTTATTTATTAGTGAAAAATGGCGAACGATTCTCCAGCTAAAAGTCTGGTGGACATAGACCTCGCATCTTTACGGGTGAGTGTGTGTGTGTGCACGCGCGCGTGTTAATCGAACCAGTCAATTCTTGTTTTTACTTCAGTGTGGACATTTAACACATTACACCCAGTATAAGATGAGCATACGTGAGGAATAAATAAGCTTTGACATTTTATCATTAAGACTATTGTTGTTGACACAGCTCCGCGGTGTCTTTTCTTTGTCTATGCGGCGGCATGTGAAGCCAAACCTCGGGTGCCGCCGCCTCACGTCGCTAACTTATCTCCAAATATTGACAGGATGAGGCTTTTTGAACTAATAAAGCTGTCAGACGTACTGATTTCACACTTTTCCTCCAGGATCCTGCTGGGATTTTCGAGCTGGTGGAAGTGGTCGGCAATGGCACCTATGGACAAGTCTACAAGGTTGGTCTGAGCACCCCCCCCCCTCGAATCAGTGTATCAAGCAAACTAACGTCGGCAAACATGGGAGGGTGGGGATGGGGGGGCCACTGCAGCGCTAACATGTCTCTCTTTTTCCGGGGAAAATGTCAATTATACAGCCTTCCTTCCTTCCTTCCTTTCTCTTTGGACTGGTGCGGTCTGGACTGGATTATCTCTGCTTTGAACTGTTTCTCTCTCTCTCTCTGCTTTACATTCATCCACCACGGCTGTTTTTTTTCTCTTCTCCCTTCCTCTCGATGCAACGATTACACCCACCCACCTATTTAGGTCACTGTATTTGCCCATGCCGATCGGTTTTCCATCGGTAATGCACGCATCGTATTGAACAAGCCGGTCGCTGTTCCGACGTGTGTGTGCGTGTGTGTGTGCGCGTGCGTGCAAGCGCCATTTGGGTGGATGGGTGTTGTTTCATTGCGCATTCGTGCACGCGCACATAGGCCCACGGTGAGCGGCCAGCTGTGCATCAGTCCGGGGCAGTTATGGTCAAGTCAAGCAGATCACACCTGCACACCTGCGAGTCATTTCGTCGGGTACGTGTGCTCCGCTGCAGAGCTTAGATCGCGAATAAGCCGAGCTGCTGTAAGCAGCCTACATCACATCCTGTTGTGAATGTGAACGGCGGCTGTTGCTTGGTAGAAATGAGAGGAGAGGAAGGGAGTTATAGGTCAGTGCCGGTAGCTATGTCCGGGCATGTCCTGAGACTCCTGGGCTTTTGTTTATGTATCCCCTCTCAGTTTATTCACACATGGATGAGAGCCCTGTTTTATGTAGAGTGGCATAGGGAAGATATGTGTCGCCCGGTTCTAATCGTGGATGTCAGTTTGCCTTTAGAAATGGGCGCACTTCCAGTTTCCACCCAACAGTGATCACATGTGCTCCGCTTCTCTATGGTGTGCAGGGGTAATGGGATGGATCAGATTGGTATTGTCTAGTTTCATTATTCTCAGACTAGTTCTTTTTTTAAACCAATGCTGGTTGGTTAACTTATATTTTGCATATGGTTGGTTTTGTGCCTAATTCAGTAACAAGTGTGTCTGCAAGCCACAAAGTTTGAGGGCAGCACAGACAAATAAGTATGGGCCCAGTTCCCAAGTAAACTATGCTTACGAGTAAGGCTTTAGCTTAAAGCAGCGATACTCAAATCGTGTGCCATGTGCATGCAGGTTTTCGTTCACCAGTGGATTTCATTGCTTTGGCCCGTCCTGTGCAGGTTGAAAAGCTGTTTATCAGTACATCAGCTGGTGCAGTGTTTGGCTTGGAAAGAGAACCGACATACACATGAACCCCCATGGCACATGATCGAGTATCCCTGGCAAAAAGCATAGAAACTGATGGGGCTATTACCGGTTTGTCCTGTTGCATCTAAATGAGGATGACATTGTAATAATGTGCCACCAACACTATTAAAGTGGCCTTTTCGTTTTGTGGGAGTTCATGAGCCCTCGAAATCTTGTTGTGTGTTGTCATATCATAACCAGAATCACTTCATTCTCCAGTGACAATAAATGTACAGATATTCCTCATAGTGATGGTGACTGTGGACTTATATATGCTGGCCTTTGAATATACTGGCACATGCGGTATAGGCCCACGTTCAGGTCATGCAGACGGTGTAGTACATATACAATTGGTAGTACATTTATTTCTGCATAAAGATTTCTTTTTTTTTAAATTGAAAATAACTTATTGTTGAAGAATCTTCAACAGTAATTTCTGCTCAGTTTTCTTGACAGGTTTAGACACAATCATCTATACTCAAGGTGGCAAACTTCATAACATGTTTCTCTGCTATTTATAGCTGTGAGACGAGGGACAACAAATCAGATTGTATCAGCATCAACAATGGTCTCTGGTGAAGATGGCTCTTCCCCCTCCCTTGAGGCGAGCCGTGGTTAAATGCCTTGAGTGCAGGGTTACTTCAGTGTGTGTGTGTGTGTGTGCGCTCACATTCACGGTTCAATGCATGTACAGCAACATTTAGCCTCATTTATGGAGTGAGAAAGACAGAATACTGTCTGTGTGAGTTTTGGATAGATGTTTATTTTTTGATCATGCTGGAAGCATCGTGGTTGGATAAAAACAAGTCTTTGTTTGATTTCTGGATTTTTTTTTTCAGGGGTAAAAAGGCAAAATCTTCTGTGTCTTGGGCCAAAGGATGGTGGCCACTGTAAATGTTTCATCAAAGCGGGAACAAGTGGCTTCTGGAAACGCAAATTAGCCTTGACGTTTTGAGTCTAGTTCCTCAGGTTTCAGTGAATCACATCACGTGCCTTAAGTTTAGCCAGGACGAATCACGCTTTCCTTCCCTGTCTGTCTACCCGCCACACAAACATTTGCCCGACTCTGTGTGTGTGTGTGTGTGTGTGTGTGTGTGTGTGTGTGTGTGTGTGTGTGTGTGTGTGTGTGTGTGTGTGTGTGTGTGTGTGTGTGTGTGTGTGTGTGTGTGTGTGTGTGTGTGTGTGTGTTTTGGTCCGCACATCCACGCTTGATCCCCAGTCCTTCCCAATTGGTCGGGCTTCTCAGACTAGCCAATAGCAGCAGACTGTGAGTAAGCGAAGGGTGTTGCAGCTGTGTGCATCGGCCGCAGCTGTTGGGATGGGGAAAAAAGGGGGTTTGGGGTGAGAGAGGAGAGAAATTCCCTTTACCCCTTGATCACAAAGGTGTTTTTGTTTAGCACTCAAAGCCTCGCAGTAACTGGATGCATCCCTCACAGTGTCAGGCCCTTCAAAAAAGCTCATGTGAAGCTAACACACCCTTGTTCAGAACCTTCTATAGCGAGTGCAGCAAGTGAAAAGGCTTCAGGTTTGTGATCACAAACGGCAAGGAGGTCTAAGGTGAAAGCCAAAGAGAAGGATGCTATGTGATAAGAAAAGAAGAGAAACTACATTTTAGGAGAGCGATAGAAGGAGTGGGTTTTTTCCCCTTTCTTTAAACTTCAGGTTAAGAATGAAGTCAGCATGTGGGGCTGGGCATCCCCCGTTCTCAGAGGAAATGGTTTGACCCAATTATGCATCACTGGGGAGACTTAATAAGCTTCTCTGCTTCAATCTACAACTGTAATTGTTTCAGCGTCATTAGGATGAGGTCCACTTTAGCCCTTGTAACTACTGAGCAGTTCATCAAACAACTCCCATGACCTGTTAAATTTTCATACAAGCTGAACAGAATGTGGGTTAAAAAATGCAGTTTTCTCCTATCGTCCGTTTTGTGGTGAAGGGCGAGGGGATGTTTGTCACGTATGAGGAAGTTGCGAGCTAGCGGAAGTCATCATTGCGGTGAGAAGTCGCCGGCTTGGCTGTGTGTGGCAAATTAAAAAACCGCAACCCTGGTTTACTCTCATTTCTCACTTGTTGTCACAAAAGGTCTGTCACTTCTTTCTAAAACCTAGTCCTCAATGAGAGAACTAGTTTTGATTGTGTTGACTTAGTAATTAAGCATATACGTAGGTTTGCCAGCAATGAAGCCAAAAATCATAATGGTGTCTGAAGAAGTATGAGTAGATAATGTAAGGTTGAGTAAAGCAGACATTTTGGAAATGATCCGTCTCTTCTATATAATATGAATATGTCTGATTGAGGGCGGCATGATGGCGCAGTGGTTAGCACGGTCGCCTCACAGCAAGAATGTGCTGGGCTCTAGCCCCAGGGTAGTCCAACCTTGGGAGTCGTCCCGGGTCGTCCTCTGTGTGGAGTTTGCATGTTCTCCCCATGTCTGCGTGGGTTTCCTCCAGGTGCTCCAGTTTCCTCCCACAGTCCAGACATATTGTTCAGGTGAATCGGCCGTACTAAATTGTCCGTAGGTGTGAATGTGTGTGTCGGCCCTGTGATGGACTGGCAGCCTGTCCAGGGTGTCTCCCTGCCTGTCCCCCAATGACTGCTGGGATAGGTTCCAGCATCCCCGCAACCGTGAGAGCAGGATAAGCAGTTTGGATAATGGCTGGATGGGATGTCTGATTGATAATGCTGAGAGGAAGCCATGAATGCCAGGGATTTAAAAAAAAAAAGTAGAACATAATGATGTTCTTGGGAATATTGCTCATAGTTCAAATTACTGTGAAAACTGTACACATGAGCTAGTGAGGTATAAATAGAGTTTAATATGAAGCAAAACAGCCAGTGTGGAGTTGACTACATGTAAATATATAAGATGTAAATATAAGATCGAAATAAAGATAAGAGTAAAGGTGCAGGTGCTGGAAACCAGAAGTAGATTTGTAAACAAGACCTTCAACTCAAAATGTATTCACTGTACTTGGTCATTGAAATGACTTTACATTTTATTTATTGACATGTATATATGCCCTGTGATGGCCTGGCGGCCTGTCCAGGGTGTCTCCCCGCCTGCCCCCAATGACTGCTGGGATAGGCTCCAGCATCCCCGCGACCCTGAGAGCAGGATAAGCGGTTTGGATAATGGATGGATGGATGGTTGGTTTAATTGTTACCGATAGGGCCGCCACTCATGGGAAGATGGAAGTTTTTGTGTATCGTTTTTGAGGAAGGACAATATGAGCTTGTGATGCAAAATGCCGTCATTTGTGAAATTGTCATCCCATCCCCCTACAGTGTTTTCCCAGCTGTATTTTAACATCTCTCTGGAGATTCATGTGGTTTATAGTGAGGACAATCAAGTGTGGATGTCACATAGGGTAGTCTGAGGCCGAGTGTGCAGCGGTAATCTTTCGTCATAGCAAGAGTTAGTCTTGCTAACCAAGTCATTTTGCTGCAAAATAAGTAAAGTACTGACAGCACCAACAGCAGTGTGTTTTTTTTTTAACCAACGTTAGTACTTATAATCAAAAATATTCAGCTTAATTAGATTGCAGCACTTGGAACACATTTTTATGTTCTACTTTCATTGTTTAGTTGCTGTGTTATCATGTTTGGTGCAATCAGTATAAACAGCCTACCAAGTCAAACATTCTTGTTCAGTTAGCAACATCCGCAGCTAGTGCTTCCTCCACACGCATGTATTTAACACAGCCAGCTGAAAAGAAAAAAAATATTTAGTGGACGTGGGGGCATAGTTTTATTTTTTACCATGATGCGGTTAACAGAGTGCCATGAGCAGCATCATCAGCTGATGTCTGGTTTGTCAGCCTGTTTACATGTCAACCCTGTTGATTAAACCTGCGGTCCTCTTGCTGTGATTCTAATGGGAAGCAGTGGTCGTTTTCAAGGGATTACATCAGATTGGCAAAACATTACATTTCCCACGAAATCAAAATGGATGTTTAAGATTTTTTTTTAATCACATATGTCTTGCACTGATTGTTACCAATACGCCAGTATCTGGCTCAACAATCACAAAAAAGTTCTTTTGTAGGTATTCTTAATGTTATTTTAGAGTTTGTCATTTCCTGGAAAATGATGAGGAAAATGGTGATGATGCTGCACTCGTGGGCATATACTAATTTTGCATCCAATGAAACGCTTTCTCAAAATTTTTATGTCCTTCCCCCATGACTATACATTCTGCTAGTTACTAGTTACTGGCTGGCATACAGGACCTACGAGCTAGCTAGCAGTTATGGGTCGTCGCTGTGTTTTTGGTTGTGCTAACTCCTGCAAAGGAGAACTCGCACCCCCCCGGTGGGTTGCCTCGGCAGGGAAGAGCTGCAAGAAGGGCCCGGTGCATGTCCAGAGTTGCCATTGCACACCGCTGTACCCGGTCCCCTCTGCCGGCCCACCTTCCAGCATGGCGTCAGTCACCATCTCGCAGGGCCCCCTTCCATCTGCGGAGGCTTCAGCACTATTGGCTACTGTAAACGCCAATCAATATCCGGGACAAGTCCCTCCCTAGCTTCCTGTTTTTACAGCACTCTGCTAGCCGTTTCATGGGAACTTTAATAACCTCAAAGACACAATTTGTTGTAATTTGCATTAAAAAAGAAACACACAGTTTAACCATAACTTACTAACTCTTAATCCAAGCAGTCATTCCATGGAATAAAACCTGTGATTGATTGGGTTTGAATTGGGTCTATTGACACCATTCACATGGGACTGTTTGACCATCTGAGCTCAGGCCCAAGTGCAGTGTCCTGGTTTGAATCCATCCTCAGACCTCTGTTTCGTGTCTGTCCTTCGCTCTCGCTAAACCCCATATTTCTCTTCAGTTTTTATCCTCCTATCTAATAAAGGCGAAGCTGACGAAAAAAAATCTAATTTGGGACTGTCTCATTTAGCTGTGGACTCTCCCTGGTTTCCACCACAAGTCTTTAATCAGATGGAGGGCAGGGCACCATTACTACACATCCCACAGAAAGGAAGGGCAGTAGCACTAAACTGCATGTACAGGAGTGCATTTGGGTACATGCTTCATGTGGGCTTAAATGCAAACGCTGTGAAATGTCTCCTTCCACTTCCTTCTCCTTGTGAAAGTTTGAAGAAGCATGGTGAACATTCAGCATGCGCATGACTGCTTTTGTGATGTTAATAGTAGCTGCAGGCTCAAGAGGTTGTAGCCTGGTTTTACGCGTTCCTCCCTCCCGTGTCAGAGGCTCGAATCTAAGTCAACTAACGGGGTCAACAGTCAAAGAGGTTTGTTTTTGACAGTCTTCTGTGTACCTAAGACTTCCTTTACGGGTAATGGCAGCGTAATGACCTTCAGTGCCGTACCGGCAAAGGAAATTGACAGCTGTTTAACAGGAAGGTTGTGTGTTGTGTTCTTACAAGGGGGAAACCAGACCACCTATCCTCAAAAAACCTCTGAGCATAGTGCGTTTTTTACATATGTCACTGGAATGAGCAGATTCAGCACCAAGTCAAATTACTCATGGCGAAGGGGAAGCCTAGCTTTGTGTGACCTATTTATTACTTTGGAAAGCTTGCATGCCATCCCTAAAGTGTATTCACATGGGTGACTCATGTTCTGATTAGCACACAAGTGTGAATGCACCATGGCTTGTTTCTTTCTCTTTTTTTTCCAGGTTGGTTGTACCCAGTCGTCTTTTGTGCGTTGCTTTAGTGTACCATTGACTTGACTCACAAAACAGAGCTGCTCGGTTCAGGTGGTATGTGTAAGACTTTGTTCACACAAGCCTTTTTTTCGGGGGGGGATTGGTACCTCAACTGTGTTTGTTTTGATATGAAAGTGCAGGTCATGCAACATGCCCTTTTGTTTCCCAAATGACTTAGGTGCAGTCAGTGCCGCTCTCAGGAAAAACAATACTTGGGAGCCACTGTCAAATACTTACCCAGAAATTCACACAATACAGCCAGTATACTCCCGTACTGACGCTAAAATTAGAGTTTGTGGGAACTAACACAATCAAGTTTTTTAAAGTTACTTTATCAAATATATCTTCTGGCATATGATCCGCTGTGGCGACCCCTAACGGGAGCAGCTGAAAGCAGTAGTAGATTTTCTGGCAGCTGTCAGCGAAAACCATCCCGTTTGACGTTTTTCCCAGTTTTACTTCTTTTTGATTGGTTGAGCATTCTACTGTTTGCACATACTGTAATAGATTCCCATTAGAAGTAGGCTGTAGCTTATGAAGCATACTGAAGGCGTCGATGTAGAGTCAAGGTTGAAATGCTCTGTAAATCTATGTTGGTCTGATCCTTCGACCGCATGAAGCACAAATAATCAAATCAGTAGCTTGATTGGATCTCTTTGGCAACCATCTTTCTGTGTATTTCCAAGGCGACGTTATCATTTGCACACCTCTAGATTCCTTTCCCATCCATTCCAATCCTATGAGCAGCTATTTATAACCTAAGTTGGCAAGACTTTGCACAGAAGCAGGGGAACTTCAGACTTGTCAAAAGGAATAGTCTCATACGACATTGGCTCACCGGCCTTCCGACTATTCAGACTGGAATGCTGGTGCCGTCTACAATGACCTTTCAAAACACAGGAAGTAACAGGCACAGTGATGCGGAGTGGCTACCGGTAACCTCTGTTTTATTGGCCATAGTTGGCACCGTCAAGACGTGACCTTTCGCAAAACACGAAGTAAAGCCTGGCCACTGGTAGCTGTAGCAGGAGCGGAGCCGTGTGCCCATCAGGAACCTCTTTGTTAAGTGCTGGCTTGCTTTGTTTCATTATTTGTAATGGAGAAGTTGTGTTGTTGGTAGTTGCTCACAGTGTCAGGGGCTTAGCACAGCGATAGTCTACCACATGCCATGGAGGGCCGGTGTATGCAAGTTTTCATCCCAACCCAACACAACACCAGCTGATTCCACAGATTGATCTTCTTTCTCTGGTTGAAGGTGAAATCAGCTGAAATCAGCTGGTTTATTGTTGGACTGGGATGAAAACCTGCATACACCGGCCATCCATGGCACATGGCCAAGTGTCGCTGGCCTAGCACGTCTTTAACACTTCGTTATGAATTCAGCTAAAACATTTAAGCAAAAGATTGCTGTGCTCCAAATAGGTTTTCAAAGGCAGTCTTTACCTAAAAGACACCGATCCCTTCTCCTCAAAATCCGTTCATTCCTGCAAAGACAGAACATTCTTGTGTGCACAGGAGTTTGGATGGTATATGGGTCGTTTTTTTTTCTCTCTCTGAAAATCTCTCTTATTTTTTTTTTCTTCCTGATGCAGTTATCCAGATTAGCCATCCATATACCTAACTGGACTTTTGTCTCTGAAAATAGCTTTTTCCCAGCAAATCATCAGGTTGTCATGGAGTATGCGTGATATAAACACACCTCAGTTACTCCCTGCCTTTTTTAAAGAGTACCTTTCCCTTGTCTGTTTTACACAGAGGCCATTTCTGTGAATGAATTTCTTTCGGCATAGATATTCGTTGTGTCCTTTAAGAGCTGTGGTTTATATCACCCAAACATTTTCACTGTTCTGTGTTTTTTTTCCCCCAACACCTTGTTTCCTCCTAATAACCTGCCCGGTGGAGGATGTTAAGCATTAAGCCCCCTCAGTGTTGGATAGAGACCCCTCTCCTTAGTGGCTATTAAACAGGATTTTTATGTTATACCTACTGGATTTCTGCCTGTTCATCTAGTGAAGTGTAGGGGGGGCGAGGGTGACAGAAAAGAGGGGTTTGAGGTCGTGGCGTTGTAAGTACACTGTAGGTACGTTAGCTCGCTGAACTGCCCGGAAACCTCATTAGTTTTATAGCGCACGTGGGAGGGTAAGAGTGGGAGTGCTCCCATTTTCTCCTCGCCTGCTCAAGCCCACCCAGGAGTCAGGGCCCTACGGCGAGCCCTTGTAAGGGCCGCAAAAAATGCACAGTGGCTGAACTCCTCCTCCAATCAGCAGCCCCACCCAGTTCCCCCGCCCGTTCTGATCGATCCTCACTGTGGAATTCAAGGACTTGGCTCAGTCCATGAGAGGAAAAAGAGGGTTGGATAGATTAGGAGGTGCGAGCACTCAGGGAGATGACTTTGGGAAAGGGGAGAGTTAGGTAGGTAGAGAGAGAAGAGGAAGTTAGAAATGGAAAGATGCTCAGTTGGTAGGAGGAGTCCAATCACTCCTGCCAACTGAGCAGCTTCCCTTCTCAGCTCAGGTCATGTGATTCGGTGAAAGTGTGTGTGTATGTGTGTGGGGGGGGGGTTAAATTGATAGATAAATTTGACAATTATTTAAGAAGTACACGTAGGACGAGGAAGTGGCAATGATATAAAAGGAGAGAAGAAAATAAAAAAAAATGTTAGCACACATAAACGTGTCCCCACAGATGCCTGATTTCTGTTTTTTAGGACCTGTAGATCAGCATATACAAACGAGTTATATTTACAATATTTATACAATCAAGTTATCACATATGCATAACACATGCATGTGAGCCATCATGCACACCAGTAATATCTTTAATAAGTAAGGGCTGTGCAATAATTCAGTACTATTTTTTGTATTTCAGTGGTGTATTGGGAAGAAATTCGGATATTGTCATATTGCAATTTAGTTTATGTTGATGATACTGAAAACTATTAACCTGAGGTTTCTCTCAAAATTATGTCTGAAATAAATCTAGTTTTGGTTTGATGTTATAATTGATATTACCAAACAGTTCAACCTCAGCTGGATTCTTAAATATGGCATTTTTGTATATGAATTTAAATATCAAGATATATATCTATATTGTGTTAAATTGCCTGTGAGTATCAAGATGGTATTTTCCATATTGCCCAGCACTCGTTACTACAGGTGCCTACGGGTATAAAAAGAAATGATTAAATTTCCATGTGTGTGAAGTTAATTTTACATTACTGTTCACTTGAGCAGCTTAAAGAAGAAGTGTCTCTCAAAATGTTGCGAACTTTTTGTACGTAAATGGGCTGTGGTGTTGTATAGATTGAATTCGTCCTGTAAACTCCAGAAGAATTTAATCCATACAATTTTTTTCAATTCTCTAGTCTCCAAGTGTTCACCTCCAAGTTGTTTATTTTTTCAGGTCCACGTTTAACTTTTAACTCTTTACCCTCCCAAGACGTTGTAGCCTGGGGTTAACAAACAGTCTGGGTCATTATCTTGCTTTGCAGAGCGGTCTCTAATGAGCAGATTATGGCGTTGATGTGATTGGCTCTTTTCTTAATTCTTTTCTTCCCTCACACACACACACACACACACACACACACAAACACATACACTGGGCTGGATTTGGCAGACAGGCTGCTTTGTGCTTTTTACGGCATCATGACCAGTCCTGTATGTGGGTCATGATGGGATTATTAGGGTGCGGTGAATAGAGGTTGGAAGAGGCATAGAGATCAATACAGGCCATGATTATTCTCTCTCTCTCTCTCCCCATCTCTGTCTGTCTCTGGGTCTCTCTTTCTCTGTGTCTCTCTTTCTTCAACTCCTCAATATTGGGTTTTGCACTGCCACATCATCATCATCATCATCATCCTAATCTTTTTTTCTCCTTCCTCTCACTCCTCTTCCTGTTTACCACAGAGCTATTTACATACCAATAGTTTCTTAGATCTGCTGACGAGGCATTGTCTCTCCAGCTCTTCACCTCCTTCACATTTGGTCGTGTGTTTGTGATATTGCCGTGTTGAAGCTTATTCCATCATTGATTTTGTTCTGAACTGTTTATTCTGGATGAGCGTGTCAGTGGCACTGGCTGTTGTGTTTTTCATTGCCCCTTCTACTCCTCAGTTTCCAAAGCAGACACATCTCTGTGGCTTTCGCACTTGTCTGGATTTACCATAATATGTTGTCTTATTATGCACTGCGCTGCAGTATGTGTTAATGTGGTGCTAGGTTGAGCGACAGCGCGATGGCTTTTGTGGACAGATAGTTTTCGATGATTGAAAGCGCAGGCTGGTTTTAGAAGTGGGACACCAACACCAAAAGTAAGATTAACAATCTTGGTGGGTAGTTTGATCTGCTGCAGGTTGTGTGAAAGCTCTTTGGACAGTAATCTCTCACGAAATTAAATGTTGCATTTGCTAAAGGGTTAGATTCGACCCGTCACATGTTCACTTTTGTACTGTGCAGCTCAAAGGGTATGGCATGGTGTCATGGTTTAAGATGCCCACTGGGACTACCATTGCTAAAATTATATACACCCATGGAACTACTAATATATTTTGGTAGGGTGTTGGTTGACTGCATGTTAAGCCAGTTTCTGGGAATTAAAGCATATTGTCTTAAGTTGTTCATTGGACAATGCGCTATATAAGAGTTAAGTGCCTTAAATGTGAATGGAAATGTGATTTGGAAGTTTGATCATTGGTTCTCTGTCACTGCCTGAAGAGGCTATTGTGCCTCTAAGACGGAGTAAGCGCTCTCCCTTATTAGTCTCATTATGTCCCTTATTCTGAAGACCCGCTCATCTTTTTTTCTGGCTGGTGTGTCCTGCAGTAATAATCTCACTGACAAGAAATACAATGTGCTTTCCACTGCTTCATACAGTCTGCGAGTAATACATAACTTCCCTCAAGCATTGGAAACATTTTTGTTTTAATGTTTTGGTATAAAAAAGAACTTTAAAGTTATAATTGGTTGCCAGTTTTGCAGTTCAGTGTAATATACAATTCACTAAAATAGTTGCCAAATAATTGATGAATGTGTGGAGCTGCATGCTATTTTACTTAAAGGGTTTATTTGCTCCTTGCCACAGTGGACGCCAAATAGTCACTTTCACTTTCACCAGCCAGGGATGTATGTATTTTTGTAAGAGAGGAGTCACCAAGCGACTGTTGGTTACCTGCTAAAGTACAGAAGACAGACTTACACACCAGGACCAGATTTTAGCAGGTGTGTTAAAGTTCCTGCACTAAGCTAAGCATGTCAATTTACAATAGTTTTATTAATATGAAGATACAACTTGTACATTGAGGGGACTTCCTATGATTATGCAGCAACATTTTGTTTGGTAGCTAGCTTTTTATGGAGCGTGTCTATGTTCCCTCAGCCCTATTTTATTGAACCTCAACCTCTACCTAACCCTAGCCTTAACCCAACGCTTACCCTAGCCTTACCTTAATCACTAGCTAACCTATTTGCTAGCTGACCTATTCGCTAGCTAACCTATTCGCTAGCTAACCCACAGGGCTGAGGGAACATAAGGCTGACCCCACTTCTTAGCTGTTGGCTGGCTAGCCTGTTGTATGTTCAAAGCTGCACCTGTAATTGTTGTGTATTAAAAGGTATTTTAGTTGCATTAATCTTGGAAGAGTCCTTTAGTTTGATCACTTTTGTGGAATCAGACCAACTTATTCAGTTAAATTGTCGCGTATGGCCCGATTTAAATACACAGTAGACCGCTGTCCCCATTTTGGACCAATGAATGGTAAATAATATTAGAGATGCACCGATCGATCGGCCAATGACTGGAATCGGCTGATTTTCAGCTTGATCGGCCATGACCGGTGACTGGCCGGTCAGTCTCATATATCTGATTTTGTGCCGGTCAAATTTACACGCATGCACCACACAATGGTCCACGTCGTGCAACAGCGGCACAGACGGTAACGTCACAGCCCCCCCCCCCCACACACACACCCCACACACACACACTAAAACATGTTGTTGAAAACCGTCGTTTACTATGGGAAAGTAAAACACGCTAAAGTGGGACATACTATAATTTGTTTTCAGTTGGATTTTGTTAGAGCTGTCCCAAATACCTTTTTTTTTTTTTTTTTGGCAAGCAAGTATGCAAAGGTATTCAATGCTTTGCTATGACAGAAAATTGGAAATTGGAATCAGCCAAGAAAAATTACAATCGGTGCATCTCTGATGATAATCGCCATTTTTGATATTAATTTTAGAAGCTAGGTTAGGAGACCTGTTTTTCCAAAAATTGCACGTCATTAAATCTGAAAGAAAACTTTACAGGAACCAGATGAATGTGCTCGTTGTTGGGCTGTATTTTATCATTATGGTAGTCATGCTTTACAGATGAATTGAGTTAATAAACTAACACACTAATTATCGAGCCATTGACTACAGAAGCTAATGGTGTTTACCTATCGCATCCCAAGTTATGTTATTTAGATAGTTATTTAGTTTCAACTATATCTGTTTCTGACTTGTTAACTTTTACACAAAAAGGTGCTGCACCAAATTTTACGCAGCAATCTTGGGTCAGTCGTATGGGTTTACCCCCCTCCTTTTTTTTCTCCCTAAATGTACCTGACCAATCACCCCGTTCTCCAAGCCATCCTGATTGCTGCTCCACCCCCTCTGCTGATCCGGGGAGGGCTGCAGACTACCACATGTCTCCTCCGATACATGTGGAGTCGCCAGCCGCCTCTTTTCACCTGATAGTGAAGCGTTTCACCAGGGGGACATAGTGCCTGGTAGGATCACACTATTCCCCCCAGTTCCCCCTCCCCCCCGAACAAGCACCCCAACTGACCAGAGGAGGCGCTAGTGCAGCGACCAGGACACATACCCACATCTGGCTTCCCACCTGCAGACACGGCCAGTTGTGTCTTTAGGGATGCCCGACCAAGCCGGAGGTAACACGGGGATTCGAACCGGCAATCCCCATGCTGGTAGGCAACGGAATAGACCACTATGCTGCCCGGACGCCCCATGGATTTACTTTTGAGTAACGTTACCCAAACATTGCTGTGGTTTGAAGTTAAGATATTTTTTTTCGTTTTTTTTTCTTTTCTTTTCCATTATTTCAGACTCTCAACCCACCCCACCTTCTCTGCTGCTTCCTTATCAGTTCTTGTTTAACATTATTCTGCTTCAGAATTTGAGGTCGGTCGTTGTATATAAGAAGGCATCCGCCGTTTTGTAGGGAGGAAAGAGTGACACCTTTTTTTTTTCTAATCTAAATTTATTTCTGATTTTTCCCTTTTTCTCCCAGTTTAATGGCCAATCGCTCCCTATTCTTGTTCAAACACCCACCCTCATACTGCATGCGTTCACCAACTGCATCTCTGCGGCCGGCAGTCTCGAAGGAGACGCCTTGCCACTTTCGTGACAAGGCAAATCCAGGCCAAACCACTGCTTTTTCCGACACACACAGAGACGCATTTTTGTGACGAACACAAGCCGTCTCTGCCCCCCTCTCGAAGACAGCATTGCCAATTATTGCTGCTTCATTGAATCCGGCCATAGTCGGATCTGACGAGACCGAGGCGCGAACCCCGGTCCCCAGTGGCAACTGCAGCAACACAAAGCCGATGCTTAGACCGCTACACCACCGCGGACCCTGAAAGAGTGACATCTGCCCAGTCAAAACGATTAACAAGCACAACATAAATCAGAATGGAGAACCGAAAATGTTAATTAGCCACAAAGGTTTGTGCACACAGGGAGGTTAACTTGGGTTGTTCAGACAAACACACTTAATTCAGGATTACACATTTTCAAGAAGAGTATCTAAGATCATGCAAGGCTGACGAGGAGGACATCATATAAATTTAAGTAATAATAATTGCAATAAAATTATTTAAAGAATTTAATCCCTTGGCTGATGACATTTTGGTAAGGGTTATGCATTCTGGGCTCTTCTAGAGGTACTAGATAATGCGGTTTACGTAATGATTTTTTTTTTTAATCCTCAAAATAATTACATGGTAGTTTTGAAACAGAAGTCTTCACATAGTCTAGGACTAAGCCCTAATCCTTTGCCCGGCCACCGTCCCAATGAATCCAGCCCCGGCTTAGCACTAGACCAGCAGAGTTAAATCAGTATTAAATAAGGAATAATCACTGGACAAACTGGCCTGCCAGATAGAGGCCCCCTATGGGCTCAGAGGCTCCTGAGGAGTCTTCCTCCCCTCCGTCAGCCAACCTGTCAGTGTCTGGTGAAGACCCCTAATGCCCGTTGTTGGCTTGTCTGAGCTTCTGTGGTTTAGACGGACTGGAGGTTGTGTGTGTGTGTGTTGGAGTGGGTGGGAGGGGAGGTGAGGTGTTACTGTATTGGTGGCCATCTGGAGAGGGAGTGGGAAAACAAGGGATGAGAGATGTTTTGTGTGTGTGTTTTTAGGGATGCAATGAATCACAAACTCACCGTTCAGATCGTATCACAGTTTTGAGTCACGGATTGGATCATTTTTCGGATCAGCAAACAAGGGCGACAATTTTTTTTCGAGGGGGGGTTTCCCCCCTTTTCTCCCCAGTTGTACTTTGCCAATTACCCCACTCTTCCGAGCCGTCCTGGTCGCCGCTCCACCCCCTCTGCTGATCGGGGGAGGGCTGCGGACTACTACATGCCTCCTCCGATACATGTGGAGTTGTCAGCCGCTTCTTTTCACCTGACAGTGGAGTTTTGCCAGGGAGACATAGCGCATGGGAGGATCTCGCTATTCCCCCCAGTTTCCCCTCCCCCTGAACAGGCGCCCCGACTGACCAGAGGAGGAGTTAGTGTAGCATCCAGAACCGATACCCACATCTGGCTTCCAACCCGCAGACACGGCCATTGTGTCTGTAGGGATGCCCGACCAAGTCGGAGGTAACACAGGGATTCGAACCGGCGATCCCCGTGTTGGTAGGCAACGGAATAGACCGCTACGCTACCCGGACACCCAAATATAACTTTGCTTTCTATTTATTCTGTAAAACACTTAAAGCAAGGAACGTTTGCCCATGGTCTTGAATGAAAACAGCATTCAAGATGTCCAGTGTTTAGATAAAATCTTAAACTATGTAAAATATTCTATACTCAATTGTTAAATTAAAGTGCAATATGAGGCATGATACCTTCTTCCTTTTGATGATGTGGGAGGCTTTTCAAGTTATTCTGCTCCTCTGCTAGCCATGACTGTCACTGCACTTTCTGCAACGCGAGCATCCCTGATTGAGTCATTGGGATTCATCGTGCCCTCTTCACCTGAACACACAACGGCTTTTTTTTGTTGCATAATCAACCGATCATTTCGCTTCAGAGTAAAACACAGCACACATCTGTCTTTTCACTGCAACTCTGCATCGAGATTTAGGGAATTATTACTTTAAGAAGTAACAGTGGCAGTAAAACTGTGTTTCACTATGATGGATACATTTTGCAATCAATCCACGGTTCACATTAGTGCCGAACTGTGGGGGGGCGATCCGTACCGCTCAAGGATCAACTACCTTCCGTTACTCTGTGTGTGTGTGTGTGTGTGTCTGTGTGTGTGTGTGTTTGGAAGGAGGTCTATAGTATGTCCTGTGTATAAAGCATTGTCTTCGAGTGGCTCTCTAAGCAGCGGGAAACTCGGGCTTTAAATTTGCACAACATTGCGTCTATGTTACAGTGGAAAACCACTTATGGTGATCACATCCATCCAGGCCGATAAGATCACTTGACACAAAGTTGCTGTATTTATTATCCGCCTGGCGGAGATAATAAATTAGACCTATCAGCCTAAAAGTTTTTGCGCACAGTTATGACTGTATAATGAAGAACCTCTCATGGTTGCGGTAATTCAAAACCTTTGAAAACGTTTGTTTTCACTATCGGAGCTCCCTCTCTTCATTCATTCTCTAGCTCGCTCGACCAACACCCCTCTCTGTCACTGCCCCATCTAAGTCAACCGTGTGCATGCATGACTCACATCTATGGTGTGTGTGTGTGTGTGTGTGTGTGTGTGTGTGTGTGTGTGTGTGTGTGTGTGTGTGTGTGTGTGTGTGTGTGTGTGTCTGTCCGCAGCTAATCTCACAAACTACTGGACCCATCAACCTAAAAATTGTTACGCACTGTTATGACTGTATGATCAAGGACCTGTCATGGTTGTGGTGATTCAAAACCTTTATAGAACCTTTTTTATACCACAGTTGAGCGCTAATGCAACTCGATTGCGTTGATTGATAACTTGATTTGATATATCAAATATCAAATCAAATAACTCAACTTGCCTCAGTCCTCGGCCGGCACTGACTGTGTTTTTGGTGTTGTTGTGTGGAGTGCGGGGAGGTGTGTCGAGGGCAGAGGTGGGAGTAAGTCACACATGTGCAAGTCACAAGCAAGTCTCAAGTCTTAACCTTCAAGTCTCAAGCAAGTCCCAAGTCACTGTGGTGAGAATCAAGCAAGTCAAGTCAAGTCCCTGCTATAAGTCAAGCAAGTCAAGTCAAGTCATTGCTCAGGTCAAGCAAGTCACAAGTCAAGTCATACAAAAATCTGATGATCTACCCCAGTTTCCACATTTAAATCAGTAAAGACAGTGGTACACACGTTGAGTTTTATTTCAACATTAACTATTGCAGCCTGCTTACAATTATCTAACTTACTTAACTGCTTACTTCTCCCTTCAGGAGGGTCACGCCATTTCTCCTTGGCCTGTTAATGCATCTGTCTAAGGTGCTTCTCATTAACTTAACATTAACATTTCTGTGCACCAAAAAAGTATTGCATCATCAACTGAATAGTGTATATAAAATAAAAACAAGTATATAAAAAAATATTGCCTGAAATGTAAACAATGCTGACATTACATCAAACTATGAAAACGTATTCACATTTAATGGTTTTAGTATGCTGCATGCTATTCATGTTATTTTGTCCTGTTCATATCCACACTAACTAGCATCCCTGCCACAAGGTTAAAGGAATATTTCACTTAAGTATAACTTATCAAGTTTAAGCAGTCTTATCTCCATCTAAGTGTATCTACAAGTAGGTTACATGTCCCTGTCATATGCTGTCAACACCACCATTCCTCCCAGGTGTCAGGCTCCTCATGACAGGGACAGCAGTGGTTGCTAACTTACTTGTAGATACACTTAGATGGAGATAAAACTGCTGAAACTTGACAAGTTATACTAAAGTGAAATATCCCTTTAACTGTGTGGCAAAGTTGCTAGCTAGTGTGGATATGAACAGGACAAAATAACAAGAATAGCATGTGGCATACTAAAACCATTAAATGTGAATAGTTTGAAGTTTTCATGAGTAGGATCTGCAAACTATTAACAGAATCAATCAGAACCTCTAGGTGGCGGTATACACGGAACAGATGAGAACTGATTTAAGTCAATCAGTCAAACGACCTACATGTTGTAGAATATTATTTGCCACACATGGCATCGGACATGAAAAAAAAGAACATTTCAAAAGTAATATCACACGCACATAGGAAGTGGAATCACACAAGCCTCAAAGCTGGTAGTGATCTTGCTGCCTCGAAACATAAGTCAACTTACAATGCATTGCACTTGCAAAAAATTAAATTTGATAGTACTTTGTCACTGAGTTGTGAGCGATGGGGTCGCATAATCACCCCGCCATGGCTGAACACACGTTCAACAGGTGCACTTGAAGGAGGGACTGCCATAACTCTTACCGCCACCTTGAACAAAGAGGGGAGGGTGTGCCTGTTCATGGCCCAAAACTGAAGGCAGCTCTGTCCATCACAAATGTCCAAATAGTGGTTCAGCTGAATTTGGGGACTGGAACTTGAATCCATCCTCTGTTTTTTGCGGTATGCTGAGAACAGCCCAGACTGACGCTCTGACTCTGCTGGTGTCACTTGGTCCTGCTCATCGGTGGTTGGACTGGTCGTGCACACTTCTCTTAGAATCAAGTCTGATGAACAAACAAAAACAATAGTCACAAAATATTTCTATCAAAATATATCAAAATATTTTGTCCACTTCATTAACATAAATGTGGCAGGCAAAATGAACACTTTTCAATATAGCACACTCCAGTACACCACCAGCACCCACTACAACCTCAGTAATACATATAAAATAGAACTATCACCTTTCTGACAATGTCAACAAAAACTGAAGTGCTCAGTGAGTGTATATCAACGTACTGAACATTTATTTTACAGCCCATTTCTTCTATGGTCTGACATTAAAATTGGATTACTACGGAAAACAACATACTTTTTGTCATCACAGACACATCCTCCTTGATGTTTTCAGGGGCCAAAACATCATGGGTCAACCACATGGTGCCAAATGAAGGCTCCAGCAGAGCAGCTTTTAGGTATAGAGGGTCAGAGAAGGGTAAGGTTGCTCCATCACTCTGGTCATCTGCCATCCTCACACTTACAAATATCCCTCTGAATCTTCTTTGGAGTGATCCTTGCAGGCTACGGATCAAGCCACCCAAGTAGCACACTTTCTCTTTTTGATTTTCCAGGTGATGATTAAGAGAAAGGATACAGGGTACCACAGCACTTATAGTGACAATTTTTTCTCCTTGTGTGAGATCCGTGGCTTCTCCAAAAGGTTGAAGGACATTCACTAGTTCCTTTATCTGATTCCACTCTCTGGCTGTGAATACTGTCTCTTTGTGTCCCGCATCTTCAAGAACTGTAGACAGTTTCAGGTGATCACAGTTGAGCACTGATTTCAGTTGCCTCAGTGTAGAATTCCAGCATGTGGTAACAGAGGCAGGGATTCCACGCTGCCCAAACTCCTTCTCAAATCTGTCCTTGAAAGTGGTGCTTGTGTGGAGCAAAGAGCTCAACCTGGAAGCTTTGGCGAGAGCTGCACTGAGTACTTTAGTCTCTTTAAGGCCATCACCTACAGCCAATTGTAGAGTGTGTGCCAAACATTGAAGTCTTGTCTGGGTTTTTGCACTCAAGGCATTTTCAACCATCTCTTGCTCTTCCACTGTCAGGTCGTTCCAAATGTCGAAATCATCAAGGTCATCTTCTTCATCTCCCTGTCCTGGAAAACATGTAGTGAACACTTTTTTTCATGTTTGCAGCATTGTCACAGATGATGTGATCAACCTTTTTCTTGATCTGATATTCTTCACATATTTGCTCAAACTCTTTGCAAATTCTTTCCCCTGTATGGGATCCTTTGAAGCGGTTGCATGCAAGCAACTGGGATTTCAACATAAGACTGTCATCTTCGATGTTGATCCAGTGTCCTGTAACTCCAAGAAAGCCTCTCATCCTGCGGTCTGACCATATGTCTACAGTCACTGACACATTATCTGCCATTACTAGTTCATTTTGTAGCTTGATTTGCCTATCTGCCACCAGACTGTCAAGCTTTGAAGTAATAGTTCTTCGACTCACTGGAGAGTACTTGTTGTCCACTATTGACAAAAACCGTTTAAAGCTTTGATGTTCAACGATAGACAATGGCATGTTGCACTTTATAATGAGGTCAGACAGTATTGAGTTTGTAATAGCTTTCTGCTGGGGATGGTTGCAGGTGTACAGTTGCACACTCCTCGATTCGATGAATTGGGAGATTGGAGGCTGGTTAAGATCAAAAGTTGCTTTGGTATGGATGTACTCGTCATATCTGTAGACAGTAAAAAGAAGAGAGAGAGAGAAATATATTTAGCCCACATTATGATCTTCATTGCATAGTAAATCATTAGAAATATAGTTTAGATATATGAATGCAAGAATCAAATAAGATTAATATTAATCCTGGAACTGCAGACAATATAGCTGGGACTCAATCAGGAAGTCTGTTCAAAATATTAACAGCGTAACAGTCAGAAGCCCAGGTAAGAAAATCATATAGGGAATATGCCATTTTACATATTGAAGTTCAATTTCTGTGAATTGGCTGTTTTAAAATGCACTGAAATGTTTCTACATAAAAACAAAATCTGTTCATATGCAATGTGAGATGGCAGCATGTGAAACAAGTGGTCACAGTTTGTCAAAATGTTCCCCTGTGATATCTCCACTGAATAAGTCCTTTTACATTATTATCCAAAGGTGATTACAGGCATACTTTTATAGGGCTTATGGCAAGACAAATTAAAATGCTCATAATGACAAATAAAATAAAAACATTGAAAGTTAAGTGTCCCTTGAAAATATTGACTTTAGAATAAATACATAATGTTAACAAAACCAATATTCTTCTCTCCTCTTTTTAAGGCTGCTTTACAATGTAAGGTAATAATGTAACAATAGCTTGATATGTGGATATTATATATTCAAATTAAACATTTACAAACCTGATGATTATTATTGTGCATTTGTATGCCATAAAGTAACCCTTAACAACAAGGCCTACATTTCATGGCTTTCAGGAAAAAAAAAACTTCTAACAATAAAGGATCATCAGAAAATAATGTATGTAATTATGAATGAAGCAATGTCTGTCATGATAAAATCAACACCTGGGACGTTATCCCATGTGCCTGGTGCCCTGCTGTCCACCTGGTCATCATATTAAAAACGTAAATTACTTTATATGACGTTACGTTAATGTTATGCATACCGCCGGTATCTTAAACTTAACATGGCTTAATATTAGCATTTATATCAGCAAACGCCAATTTGACCAGCCAATAAGTTAGCTAAAGACACTTTTATTGCGCATTTTATTGAGAAGACATCGTTACTTAGCTTTCTAGCCACGTTAAGTTTAAGCTATGTTAGTGTTAGCAAATGTTAACTTTTTAACAGCCGTAACAGTTAGCTAAAAAGACACATTCACGTAGCTTACCTTTCTTTGTGGGTTTTGTAGTGACGGAGGAAGTTGGATATTGTGGTGGTTGTGTCACTGATTTTTGAGCTGCAGACCTCGCATACCGCTGTTCTCTTCTTCAGAGCGTCATCGACAGTATTTATAACCCTTGAACCCAAATGGAATTATTCTTGGTCTAGCCGTGTCCATGACTGCTGCTCATGTGCTGATCTGTTGACCGCTGTTGGTCTGCGACGCGTGCAGCGTGCACTGCACTGTAAAATCACCCGATCACGTTTCAAAATAAAACACAATTTCTCACATAATCTAACTTTTTTTTAAAGTTGCAAAAAATGCAAATATTTAATTTAAAAAAAGGCAAGTCCTTTCAAGTAATCTGTCTCAAGTCTAAGTCAAGTCTCAAGTCATGAAGACCAAGTCCAAGTCAAGTCGAGTCTTTTATCAGTGTTAGTCAAGCAAGTCTCAAGTCCTCAAATTTGCGACTCGAGTCTGACTCGAGTCAAGTCATGTGACTCGAGTCCCCCATCTCTGGTCAAGGGTGTCTGGCTGGGAGAGCTGGCGTTTGATCGGCTGGGGGAGCCTGGTCTCCTGAGTCCGGTGGGCCCAAGGACCCCAGCCCTGCCTGGAGATGCGCCCAAAGAGGAAGCACTGAGGGCGGTCTGACAGGATGCGGAAGCTGGGCAGGCTAAGCTAACTGCTAGCCCATGCAGACCGGCAGTTCCGACAGTCAACCTGGTTGGCATTTGCTCTCTTGGACAGTGAACTTTTTTTTTTGGATATGTTGAATATATGTGGTTTTGTGGTTTGTGTAGTTTGGATATATGTGTTCTTGTAGTTTGGATGTGTTTTTGTCTTTGTGTTGCACTGCTGTGGGCTGGGGGAAAATGATATTTCATTTCATTTCATGTACTTGAATACATGAAATGAAATGACAGATAAATGTTCCTGATTCCTGATAACTACTCAGCTGGTTTTTTGCCTAAGTCAGAGCACTGGAGAAGAAGAGACATACCTGGCAGGGATCTGCACTCAACTGAGTGCACTCCTCTAGTTAATTTATTTTCTGGATGACCATCTATTTGACATGTGTACTTGTATACTCGTTTAATTGATATAATGTTATAGACAACCTCTTGATTTTATGGTATTTAGTTGACTGAAAGACGGTGGCCTACTGTCCTGTAAAGTATCATCTACCTTATTTAAAACAGCAATTTAATAATACACTATAGGTTACAGTGACACCACTTAACGTTGCCTAAAGTACATTTTAATTAACAGTAGGCTGGGGCCTAAAAATTAAATTAAGCCTATGCCACTTAATGCTGTCTGTTTATTTCAAAGGTGGATTTTTGGACTGGAGATTAAACTGTTCAGTAAACAGTGCTAGTATAGGAATGATTTTGTCCAGAGACTACATGAGTATTCGATCAGAGCGGTTGATCACTATAACCATGATCACTACTAGTTGTTTCCACTGTATTTCTGCTTAATTGTGCAAGCATTTACACTTGGTCATTTAGCTGGCAAGATCTCATTCAGAGCCACTTACAGTGAGTCAACAGGGAGGAGTTCAGTGACTTGCCCTGGCACTCTTTGACAGGGGACATTGGTCTTTGCTTGGAACAAGCCTGCGGTGTCCCAGTCACAAACTACAGTCTACAGCCACAAGGCTACCCGGCCATTTAGAGCACAGAGGAGGAAGACAGATTAAGTGTGTGTGTTTGATGTGGGGGGGAAAGGCTCCATTCATGATATGGTGTGGCTCGCTCCACATGAGAGTGCTTGTCATTTTGTGACCTTGTGGATTCCCGAAGGGGATATTTGTCCGTCTTTCATACCTCCCCGCCCCTTTCCACAGGGAGGTCAGAGGTCAAGGTCAACGCCACTGCACCCCTGCAGCTGGTAATGAGTCAGCGTTTTAACCAAGACTTGTTGAGGAGGGTGGACGTTTGCTTTCAATCCTGCCTTTTAGCCTTGTCTTCTGGCTGAGGGACCGTCTCCTCACCCTACCACTGTAAAGCAAACACAGTATCTTCTGTGAGATCTCGTGAATTGGGAGTAAAATTCCAGGGTGTGGATCCTCTGTTTGTTTAAGTTGTTCAATATGGGGAAGGAATGACTTGTTGCTTTATTAGACATTACAGTCAGTCACTTGTAGACACTGGAAGTTCTGGATGTTCTTCAGTAAATGTACTTTCTAATGTCTGGAAGTTCTGGATGTTCTTCAGTAAATGTACTTTCTAATGTCTGGAAGTTCTGGATGTTCTTCAGTAAATGTACTTTCTAATGTCCTGTTGTGTCCTTTGACATGACAAGTTGTTTTTCTTGTATATACAAACTAATTTGGTTGACAGTTTCTAAATTCTTTCGTTTAGCTATTCTGGTTTTTTTTTTTTTGGACGTCAAATTGTGTGGACTGGATGACAATCGTGTTGACTTGTGGGAAGATTTTCATCACCTCAAAGAGATTTGTTCATCATCTGGGATTGCTCTGAATGCTCGATATTGTTCTGCTGCTGCAGTTCATCCTTGCCACAAAATCTTCCATGAGCAAAAAACACAGAAATACCCTCATTAACACACATACATGGTGTAAACATGCGCCATCCAACAAATACGCAAAAACGTTCACTCACTGGCCACTTTATTAGGTACACCTTGCTAGTACCGGGTTGGACCCCCTTTAGCCTTCAGAACTGCCTTAGTCCTTCGTGGCATAGATTCAACAAGGTACTGGAAACATTCCTCAGAGAGTTTGGTCCATATTGACATGATAGCCTCACGCAGTTGCTGCAGATTTGTTGGCTGCACATCCATGATGCGAATCTCCCGGTCCACCACATCCCAAAGGTGCTCTATTGGATTGAGATCTGGTGACTGTGGAGGCCATTTGAGTACAGTGAACTCATTGTCATGTTCAAGAAACCAGTCTGAGATGATTCGAGCTTTATGACATGGCGCGTTATCCTGCTGGAAGTAGCCATCAGAAGATGGGAACACTGTGGTCATAAAGGGATGGACATGGTCAGCAACAATACTCAGGTAGGCTGTGGCGTTGACACAATGCTCAATTGGTACTAAGGGGCCCAAAGTGTGCCAAGAAAATATCCCCCACACCATTACACCACCAACACCAGCCTGAACCGTTGATACAAGGCAGGATGGATCCATGCTTTCATGTTGTTGACGCCAAATTCTGACCCTACCATCCGAATGTCGCAGCAGAAATCGAGACTCATCAGACCAGGCAACGTTTTTCCAATCTTCTATTGTCCAATTTTGGTGAGCCTGTGCGAATTGTAGCCTCAGTTTCCTGTTCTTAGCTGACAGGAGTGGCACCCGGTGTGGTCTTCTGCTGCTGTAGCCCATCTGCCTCAAGGTTCGACATGTTGTGCATTCAGAGATGCTCTTCTGCATACCTCGGTTGTAATGAGTGGTTATTTGAGTTACTGTTGCCTTTCTATCAGCTCGAACCAGTCTGGCCATTCTCCTCTGACCTCTGGCATCAACAAGGCATTTTCGCCCACAGAACTACCGCTCACTGGATATTTTCTCTTTTTCGGACCATTCTCTGTAAACCCTAGAGATGGTTGTGCGTGAAAATCCCAGTAGATCAGCAGTTTCTGAAATACTCAGACCAGCCTGTCTGGCACCAACAACCATGCCACGTTCAAAGTCACTTAAATCACCTTTCTTCACCATTCTGATGCTCGGTTTGAACTGCAGCAGATCGTCTTGACCATGTCTACATGCCTAAATGCATTGAGTTGCTGCCATGTGATTGGCTGATTAGAAATATGCGTTAACGAGCAGTTGGACAGGTGTGCCTAATAAAGTGGCCGGTGAGTGTATATCATAATACATTGCCCAACACATAATACGGCTCCTTTTCTCTCTCTCTCTCTCTCTCTCTCTCTCTCTCTCTCTCTCTCTCTCTCTCTCTCTCTCTCTCTCTCTCTCTCTCTCTCTCTCTCTCTCTCTCTTTTGTCACTCACTCACTCACTCACTCACACAAAGCATCTCATCTATACCTACACTTAATGCCTCACACTCAGCCACCCACAATGTTCTCTCTCCTTCTCTCTCCACCTCGTCCTCTCTCTTTCTTTCTAATCCTCTCCATCTTTATACCCCCACCAACCCCATGTAAATGTTTCCGGGGGTCCCCATCTACCCAGGTCGACCATAATAAAGTGTGTTTTTCTTTGACTGAGGCCAGTGATCTTTCAGGCTTGCTGCTGTTCACATAGCGAGGGCAGCTGGCTGGGATGCCTATCAGCCTGAGTAGCTTTGTTTTCATCCGTTTCAAAACACCAAGGGCCATCATGTGGCCACATGACTAGAATCCAGCCTCCTGATTGGATGGCAGGTTTGTGGTCTGAGCACCTGACCAGGACCGAGGTCCCTGATTGGCCTGGAGTTTCAGAAAGCACTTCCTCCTGTAGCCGGGCAGGCTCTGACTAAACTCCCAGGAGGAATGAGGGCTTCAAAAAGCACATGTAAAAAAGATCGAAGATGCGTGTTCATACACTTGCTGACGTGAAAATGTGTTAGGTCTCTTTGTAATATGTAACATTTTTCTTTTGCTCTCTAATATCTCTCCATCACTGTTTCTCAAAGACATCCATAGACACAAACTAAGTCACACATAACAGTGCCTCTCATACAGAATGATGGTGCC